>NC_031773.1:6299464-6383026 GCF_001522545.3 Parus major
AGAGAGAAGAGGAGCCCTTCTATTTTTTTGCCCAGATTGAAAAATGTATCTTTTGAGTTTTTGCTTTTTTTTCCTCCGTTGCTATTTGTTATTTCCAGTCTTTGATAGCCTCCTAAACAATTTTACTATCTTTCATCTGTGATGGTCCCAAATTAATGTGAGTCACTCCCACCAAAAAACCTGGAACTGAGTGCATAAGAAACTACAGTTAATCTCTACCGAGTTTCAAGAGTTTTGCCAGGAAAGACTTTGACCCGATGCTATGCAGTTCCATTCACCTGCTTGTTCTGCCACCTTTCCCTTTTCTTCTTGCTCCATCCAGGAGAAAAGCCAGCTTACTTGGCAAAAAAGGTTTGTTATGTCTTTGGGAGAGGTTTGGAATATGTGGCTGATGTTTCCCCTTGCACTTGCTGAGGCACCAGAACATTGTTACCACCCATTTAAAAGGATGTTCAAAAAAAACCTTAAACCCAGACATATGTGACAAAACTGTGGACTAAGCCAAAAAGTGAAAAAAAAGTACTTAGAACTTGTAAAGAGGTTAAAGAAATGAAAAAAAAAAAAAAGTTTTTTTTTTTCTTCTCAATCTACCTGACAGTCTGCTTTTATAATAATGTGGTGTTTACTAACTAGAAAATTTTCACTCAACAAGAATGCAAAGATCATTAGTAAATGCACAAGAGTGATTTAAAATAGGGTAACTACTGGCATAGGCAGACACATATTTCTAAAAATGAGTTGCAACACATCATGAAAGTCACACCCATTTTATAAAGCTTTCTTTTCTGTCAGATAGGGGAAAGTAATCTGATTCAGCTTTCATGTGGACAAAGATATTTATTCCAGGCAAAGATGGCATATAGAGAGATGCAAATGGGAGGACACAAATTCCCTCCCCACCCTCAGAACATGGTTTTCCACAGTGCCCTGTTTTTGTTTGTGCCGTCAGAAGCTGCCTGGCATTTCCCTACAGTCAGTTGGGCCCTGCTCACACCTACTCTCACAGCAGTCTGTTTTGTCAGCCTGGGTTACTCCAAAAAGGTGCAAGGAGAAATGATTAACTGCAGTCAATTTATCTGGAATTCTTAGAGGGAAAGAATAATATTAGCTTAAGTAAAAAATAGCCAGGTGAAGCAGTCCTATGCTTGCTGATATTTTACACTGCATGGGGTGGTTTTCAGGGTGAAAAGTTAGAAAAGGCCAGGCATGAGTGGATGGTTTATGATGCAATTTTTAATTGCATGATGAGATGCTCCCTTCACCCTAACCTCTGCACCCATATTTTCCTTCTTTTTTGTCTGGGGTGGAGCTGCCTTAAGGATGAATCAGGGAAGGTGTCTGCTTTCCAAAGGGCTCCTTGGCATTTGTGGCAGACAGAGAGTGCACGAGGAACAAAGCTGGGGAGTGCTGCAGAAGGTGAAGAAGTCTTTAGGTGAAGATGTTTGGTGATGAGTGACTCATATATCCCAAACTTTTACTAATGATCCCTGAGGTCTAAGCTTTATTTTTGGGTTTCTGAGAAACACCCCTGGCACATGACTTGAAGAAAGCCTGGGCTCTAACAGAAGCAAATGGTGAAGGACACAATGAACAGAAAAAGTGCTGTATGATGTTGAGGATACAGAGAAGTCAGAAATGGCCCAAAACTGAAAGAAACCTTTAATGTTTACTTCATGGCTCAATTTTACATCAGTTAAATAGAGACAAACCTGAGTATGATTACAGGTTTTGATGAACTCTGAAACTGTTGTAATTAATGTTTCAGAAAAAATACACAAGCAAATGAATAATTCTGTTTTCAGGGCTGTATTCAGTAAATAAGACCTACGGTTGTTCAGTAGAAAATGAGGAGAATACAAACTAAGGAATAGCTGCTTATTATCTGAGCACTGTCCATCTTATGCAGGAGACAAGAAGAAACCCATAAAAAAAAAGTTTGTGTGACTGCATTTTTAGATGGGACAGGGCTTCAGGGATGTCCCTTTCTCCAGTATTTCCCAGCTTTGCATCTTGATGCTGTTCCCTCTTTAGAAAGCAGCTTTTCAGCTGTGCATTTTACCACCCCCATCCAGCTGGGACGTGGGGTTTGGGCCGAAGGGGGTTTCCATGCCATGGGCACAAGTGCTCCACCTCATCTCTGCCCCTCTATCCCTGCCTCCAGAACTTCTGTCTAGTCCTGGTTGCCTCTTCTCAAACTCCTTTCTCCAGCCCTGATCCTCTGTTCACATCTTCCCCTCCTCCTAGACTGTTCCAGCTCAGACTGTGTTTATCTTCCACTGCTGCAGGTGTCAGCAGGGATCCCAGGGATTCAACAGAGGCTTCCTGTCTCACACACTGGGAGTCACCAGTTTAACAGAGACAAGAACAGATCCTGGCCTAAAGCTCAGAAGAGCAGGTTCCAGCCTAGGTGTTTCTCAGACATCCCTACCAGGGTGCCATCAGTCGCAGGAGAAATGCCACCCAAACACCAGTGAGGGTGTGAGCACTGAGGCCCTGGTGCCATGGAGAGGGATCTGATGTTATAAAGACACATTTAATCTCTCATCTCACCTGATCTCTCTCTAAAGACCACAAGACATTAGGGGCGGGGTTGTGCCAGCCCTAATGAGGCTAAATATTGCCTTATTTGTGCCATATAATTCTTTGGCCTGATCATGGAATATTTGCTGAAAAGATTAGTCTTATAAGTAATTAGTCTTTCTGGAAAAGAGTATCAGTGGTACCAGATAATACTCTAACTCCCTCTATCCAAAACAATTTAATCTCTTCTAAATGAAATCCATTTTTCTAAAGAAAAATTGCTTCCACAGTATTATTCAGAACCTGGCCATGGAGAGATTCAACTTTAGATGAAGCAGTAATGATTTCACCTAACTTTGTATTTCAACTCCTAAGCTCCTAGAATTAACTGAGCATGTAATTAAGGAAGGGTTTTCTTACCAAGATGACCATGCCTATAATTAAAATCTCACACAAGTGTGTGTGTGTAAGAATAGGGCAGGGCAGAGAAGAGACCAAAGTGTCTGACAGGTTTACATCAAAGGACCTGAGCTCCTGCATCTCTGAGCCAGAGGGAGGGGAGGAAGGGAAGACAGGACTGGCTGATAACTGACTTGATATATTGTTTTTGACCTCCTGTCTTCAAAGCCCCAAGTGGTTTGAGTGCTGTCTACCCTGGAGATGTCTTCTACCTTTAATGTTCCTTCAGCACAGCCAAGCTTTGCAAGTGTTTGTGCCACCAAGAGCAGAAGAATGATGATATCTGCCTCTTTTCAGAGGGACTGGAATGGGTTTGGCTTTGGGCTGTGCCTCTTCAGTGCTGTGGCCCAGGGGACCCCATGCCATGTCCTGAGACCCACTGCTTTCCTCTGGTGTTTGTTGCCTGGGAGAGCCATGAACAAGATTTTGTAGGAAAAAAACAAAAGGAGTGGTGCATTTTTGCTGCTGCTATTTATACTGCTTTCACTACTAAATCAGCGTTAAATAGCAGTTCAGCCTGTTGTCAGGGGCCCAAGCCAATGGCTCTGCCTCAGGACTGCTGCATTTGGGGAGATTTTCCTGTTGTGAACATGAGATGTTGGGTGCTGGGAAGCTGCAACATTGCACTGCCACAACAGCTGAGCTCCTGCACAAAAGGAACAAGGGCTTTCCCTAAAAGAAATCCAAACAAATCACCAAAATGGGGACTTGGAGCTTGAAGAGAAGAAGGGATTGAGTCCCTTAGCTGATCTGCCGTGTGTTATGATACCCTGTGACTGTATGAGGGAGGGGGAAATCCCTCCCTCATAGGATAACCAAGCCAAGGACCAAGACACTGAGGAAAAACAGGTGTGGATGGATGTTGCATGAAAGAAGCCACCCTGAAGAGGGAAACTGCTCTCTCATTTGTTTGATATCTGCTGTGGTCAGGGAAACAGGACTTTGTATATTAATTGACTTTGTAATATGTTTATAAATCACATCAAAAAGACACCTGCATCTGTCCTCTGGTCTCCTCTGAAGTGGAGCAAGCTGAAGGGCTTGGGATTTTTGTCTTGCTGGCTGAATTCCAAATGTGGTCAGAGTTTTGGTCTCACAGATTTGGTGGAGTTTATATTGCAATGTAGATAAAGGAGGCACACAGGGAAAGTAAAGGTAAATCAGGTGTGTGTTCTCAGAAAGAAAGCCCACATGCCCAGCTGCACACATATTTTACATTTATTTAAATCCAGTAAAATACCATAAGAAAGAGCTGACCATTACTGATGTCCATGCTGGGGTGCTTAGAGCCATGCTGGTATACACTGGTTATGGATCAGACATTTTTTTACATGAAATATGCACCATGCAAGTGCTTTATTTCCTTCCATATAGTCCCAAACATTAAACACATGCAATTCCTACCAACACTGCCTTCTGAATGACCAATGAGAGATGTTTTTCTCCGTAGATAACTATCAGGCTGGCATTTTGGGGCAGCCATCATTTTTTGCTTCATAATCATCTCACTCATAGCTTTCTCATTTTTTCAGCTTTCCCATACCTGCAGCAGTTAAGACTTTGTGACCTTCCCTGGGGAATGCAACCTGTGATTCACAGCTGAAGAGTGGGTGTCCCTGTCTGAGTTCTCCTTTTGAAAAGGGTGGCAAATTGCCTCGACAACAGCCACCATTAAGTAAAATACTTAATGAAATGACTGAGGAAATGAGTGCTCACCAGTGTATTTTCTCTGCACTTCCTAAATATGCCTGTGACCCACACACTGAGCTAGCAAGCTTTATGCTCTTAATGTCATCATCATCAGCTTTCTTCCCTCCAGTCCATGCCTTGCATTTTAAACATTATTATTAATTATTATGTTGTTGTTGTTGCTGTGATTGCTATTATTAATTTAATTTTAGAGCCTCTGTGGTCTTTTCATAGCTCCCCAGCGTGCTTTTCTGTGAGGTCCTGTGGAAGCCAAGAGAGGGTCTTTCGGAACTTTCAGGCAACCTCAGCCACACAAAGGTTTAGAAAATTTAAGACCTTCCTGGGCACCTCTGCTACAGCCTGGGTTTGCACAGGCTGAGCAGGACATGGATGACTGAAGCCAGGGTGCAGGATGGCTTGAGCTGGGACATGGTGTCTGGGCACTGAGAAGTGAGCAGGGCATGTGGGAGCAGTTCCTGTTTCCATCCCCTGAAAGGATTTGATACACAAAGTGAGAGCTTTGGTCACCAAGGCATGATGTAATCATTCCAGGCTCCAACACAACAGTGTGCCAAGCCTACCTGCACCTCCCAGTGATGTGGTCCCAGTGCTGAGCTGGTGCTGGCAGAGAGGTTCAGGTTGAACCCACTCAACCTGGTGTGCAGCCAAGGGTGGGTCCTAGCATAGTGCAGCCTGGACTCAGTTGTGCTGAGAATGGACAGCACTCCCTAGGCTTTGGATCATGGATTAAATACCAGAATCTGAACCACAATCCTTCCTTCTTAAAAACTGAGCCAAAATGCTCCTATTTCCTCCCAACCTTCAGTAGGGAGCATTTGGGGACAGGGATTGTGTTCTCACGATCCAGCAGTAATCACACAAGTCCCTGTGCTGGATTTTGAGCTCCCAGTGCTCTGCAATGCAATTCCCGTGGGCAGTGCAGTGTCCAGCTCCTGCCCAGGATGACAGAGCTTCCTCTCCCTGGACAGTAAATAACCCTCCCCTGCTGTGTCTGGGCACGAGTGCAGGGCCCAGTCAGGCATGGAGCTCACTGCTCTGCTACAAAGCACAGCCGGGGAGGAAAAATAACCTTTTGGTTTTATGTTCAGTGATATATTGTCTTTAAATCTGATGGGTTTAGGAAATGCTACAGAACAAAAACTGCTCTGCTTTTCCAGAGGCATAATGTTACGGTACGGTTGTTCCAAAGCCAAACTCTGCTCTGAGTTATGCCCCTACATCCTCTCTCCCAGGTATTTATAAAATTATGACTCACAGTAGCAGACATAGAACTTCATTATTTCTTGAATTGCCTTTTTTTAAAAAAAAACTATCTACAAGCTCAGAGAATTACATATGGCCTCATTAACCTCTGTGTCAAACTGATAATAAGGCAGGGAAGGAGGTACCCCTTCAGCTGCTCGACAGCCTGTGCAGGGGTCCTGTGGAAGGGCTGCTGAGGGAACACCAGCACTTCCCAGCTCATGCTACAAGCTTCATGTGTCTGTGGGTGATTGCACAGGAACCTGAAATGTTGTGTTTGTGTGCTCACTGCCCATGTGAGGTTACTCCATCTGGGAGAGCAGAAGTCCCAGAAATAAACATCTCTGGATATCTCACAAATGTCATTAGCATCGTGATGGGATACCCAAAATGAGAGTGGAAAACAGAGTTGTATCAAAACAGGGATCTTGGGCTCCATAGAAGCAATGTGAATGCTTTTGGAGGGATGGGCAACTTTTGTCTTTTGGCCTTTTGGTATGAAAAACACCAGGACTGGTTTCACAACATATGCAAAGGAATTATTCTGCCTTTTGGCTTCTACAAGAGTGCTGTAAAGTGATTTTCATGTGTATAGCTGTCCAGACAGTGCAGGATCCTAACCCAAACTTCTGCAGGATAGCTTGTGAGACTAAAGTTTAGAGCCTGTTAAGATGTTTTGTTGCATACAGCTGCAGAAAAGCCCTGCTTATATAAACTTCTTTTCAGTGCCATCCAAGAAGGGTGAAAGACTACAGCAATCCACAGGTGTAACCCAGACTCCAGACTTCACTTTCCCAGGGGTAATTTCCCCTCCTGATTTCCCTTCTGACAGTCTCAAAGGCCAGCTGTCACAGCCTTTGCTATTTAGGATTCTCAGGGCATAGTGAACTTCCCAAAGTTTCTCTGCTTCGAGTCACTGTGAACTTCTCTAAGAAAGGCCCAAGGACAACTTAACCATTCTTTGTGAGAGATCCAGTGGTCAAAACCTAAGTGGCTTTGAAAGCAGAGCCAACAGGGCTTAACAAACCAACAGTAACACCACAGGGGTTTGCTAATCCCCAAAATCTACAATAAACAGATAAAGTTAATAAGATTCAATAAACAAGAATAGCTCCATTAATGCTTAAAGAGCACTATCTAAATACTACACACTTTATTTACTGAGTTCCCTTGCTGAATTTGCTGTACACAGGAACACTCAAAATTCATTATCTTTGGATGCAAAGCTTAGTAAATTCGACAGTAATTAATCTCCATTTACCCTCCGCGTGTGTTTCTGAACAGACGAAAAGTTCATTGAAAAAGTTCTTTCAGCCACTCTGAAAGGGAAGCAGTGCTTTGATAAACAAAAAAGCACCAAACACAGGCTTCTGAAAGGAAAATAGAGCAGTAGCCAGTTCTGCGTGGCTCGAGCCAGGTGCTCATTGCAAATTCAGTAGCATGCACTGGCAAGTGTCAGCAGCAGAGAAACTGAAATTACTGAAATTCTTATGCCAGTGTAATTTGCTGAAGGCGATGCACTGAGGGTTAAGGCAAATTGTGCATGTGCTGAGGATTATAAAACAAATTAAAATGGAGGCTAACAAAAGGAGTGCAATATTTATGCATTTCTTCATTCTTTTCACTTTGTGGTACTCAATCAACTTCACAGTCTCTTAAGGTGGCATGGGGACATTGCTATTGTGTACATTCATTTGCTCTGAAAACGGGGGCTCAGACATCTTAGGCTACAGAATTTAACTGGTTCTGGTAATATTTATAAGTACCTCTATTAATCTACCAAATATTTACAACCCACCCATTACTTCTAATCAAGTGAAATTTAATCATCAACACAAGAAATGTAGTAACTTTCCTGTTCAGTGTGTTCTACTTATCTGCTTCAATTTTGATACACCAGCTCATTTTACCATGTATCCCTTCCCTTTCCCTAGAATTCCTGCATCTGTGCACCCTGCTTATGCAAAAGCAGAAATGCTTTAATCACCTACACCCAATTAATGTTTTAATCAATCACACCACTGCTTGCTGCAGTTGAGTCCATTACATGGTGTAATGCACTTAGTGTTTAATACCCAATTTACCAAATATTTTAAAGAGTTTCTAAAGTACCCACTATATGATCACCCAGCATGGCCCAGCAACCAAATGGGTTATTACCTTGTGGAATGAGAAACAAGTCCTCTATGAAACCTGCTCTTGGATGTATATTCCCAGCCCTCTGCTGGCAAGCCCTGCCACAGAGCTGCTTGGAGAACTGAGGATGTTGTGTCCATGTCTCTGTCCAGTCCCAGCTCCCAGCCCTCCTGCACGATAAACTGGACTTTTTTAGTCAAGATGTGCCCACCTGTCCCTCTGTCAGCTCTGACATGGAGTGACAACCTCTGTGAACAATAGGCACCAAAGAGCTGACAGCAATCTGATTTTCAACCACCATGAGATTCACCCAAGCCCACCTGCAGGGATTTAGACCTCATTTTAATTCCAGGGACCCTTGCATTTGGCTATGAGAGGCTGTCTGCACCTGCTGGTGACAGAATGTGAGAAGTGCCTGCAGAGTCAGCTCTTGCTCCTACTTACTCATGGAAAGAAGGAAAATTGTTTGGTTTCAGTTTTCTGTCTAGATTTGAGAAGGATAAATAGAGCTGCTTGGGACTCTTAAGGATAGAACAGAGTTTTTATTTGCATTTTGCTGTGGCAGGGAGGAGTTTTCACACAGGTTCAAGTCTTGGAGCTCCCAGATGCTCCAGGCTCCTTCCAGGCAGCTCTGCTAGAAATGACCAGAAGCCCACTGTCCTTCATGTCACTGTACAAACCAAAGGACAAACAAACTTCTAACTAGCCTCCAACAGTTTCAGCCTTAGTGTAAAACAAGTGACAACAGATGGGATCAGACAGACGGGGAACAGAGGAGGAAGAACGAGGCAGTATCAGGGAGTGTGACAAGCAGGGGTCTCAGCACGTTGGCAGCCTCGCTGTTAAGGTTTTTTTTTGTGTAGCATCACATACTAATGCCATGTTTGGGGAGTTATTAGATTTTACACTTGATTTTCTGGAAGGGAGCAGGGAGCCAGCAATGAAACATCTTCAAAATAAGATTACTTTGCAAATCTGTTCAAGTGATCTTTGAATTGTTATTTCTCTGAAAGGTAAAGATGTAAGGGCTAAATCCTGACCTTTATTTCACAATGTCTGTTTGAATATCTCCATCAGCTGCCATGGAGCTGCTTCAGATTAACAGCAACGTAACACCAACGTCAGGACCTGGATCTTCCAGAGAATCCCACTGATCTTACATCATTGCAATAGCTGATTTAAAAATCACATTTCCTTGGCTTGAGAAGCTTTTCCCTCACACAAAGGAGGTCAGAATCTTTCCCTTTCTCTAATATTAAGGCAGACTGTGATCCAAAGGATCATGTCTGTACTCCCAAGCATACTCTTCTATAGGATCAATAAATTACCTGATAGTGGCAATTGAGATTACACTTAAAGGATGGTGTTATTAGGATTTACATTCCAGCTACAAAGCAGATCAAATGAACAAACAGAATACCCAGTCCTGGACCACTTCCCTTACTCTACTCTGTCATTTTTATAGCTTCACACATGCTGCAGGTGCTGATACTACAAACGTCTGACTGTAATCCACACATCAGCCTGAGAGCACACCAGTCCTGGGAGAGATTGCCTCCAGCAGTCGTTTCAAGCCTGGTTAGAGGAGCAGAATGGATGCATCAGCTAAAGTGATGAAAGTTACATTTTCTAATAATGGAAATGAGATGGAAATGTTGGGCAGCTGCTAGGGGTTTCCTCTATTATCTGATTTTTAAAAAATAATACCGAGGAATGCCTTACAAAGCCTAACATTAATGTATGTATTCCTCAGTAATGAGAGATATGAATGGCTGGGTCTATAATCCCTTATAAATCTTTCATTCTAAAAACTGCCCATAGCATTGTTCTTGGTAATGGAGAGCTATATGAAGTTGGCAGGTTCTTTTTTAAATTATCAACTTACTGTTCAAGACAAAAAACCTGAATTAAAGTGGGAAAAAAAATTACTCCCCTGGAGAATTGCAGTGCAGACATTTGCTGGCAAATTATTTTTATTTAAATCACTTTTCTTGGTTTTAATATTGAAAAGACTTTAAATCATTGAAGAGCCTTTAATTTAGGATTGTGGATGGCAGGGATGTAATTGAGACCAGACTAGCTGATGTGCTTCAGCACAAGGGCTGGACCAGACAATTTCTCAGAATTTTTTCAAGTCTGGCATTTATAGAAAGCAACTCTTGTCTGATTGCCCCTTCAAAACTGTTTGCTTCTAAGACATACAAAGCCACCCTGTTGCCAGCAAGAATTGCCACTGAATTCCAAATCTTCCAGTCTTGAGATACAATACAACAGAGTTGGATTGAATGTGGTGGACCGAAATCAGAAGGATTTACTGAAGGCAGTTTCCACATGGGATGGAGGCAGTGACTAAATAAAATGCAATCAGGATTCAGTCTATCCCCCAGGACCACAAAGAAATAATGGCATGGGAAGAAATTTTACAAACTAAACCATCACTGTTTTTTCTCTGTCTTTTCCCTGCTGGAATTCAAGTTTCTTTAGAAATGAGGATTCCTGTCAAACCTTTAAAGAGAGTTGAGAGTGTGACAAGGCAGCAGACAAGTGCAGCAGTTCCTCAGCTCTGCACACTCACTCTCTGTTACAGCTCTCTGGTCTGGGTCCACAAGGAGAGGTCTCCCACCCTGGCAGGGTATTTGGGCACAGAATCCCCCACTTTTCTTGTCCGTGCCGCCCTTGCTGCTGAGCCCCCCGTGCTGGGGGAGCCCGGTGTCCCCATCCGCCCTGTGCCCAGGTACGCTTTCCCCACGGGCTCCCCGGGGAGCACGCACAGACACACAGACACAATGAGAGCCTCCAACTGGAAATTCAAACAAAAATATGGCTGTCTACTCCAAAAGGCAAACTCATTTACAAAGGTCATCTCTGTCGAGGAAGAGTGATGTGTTACTCCCCTCTTGGAGGCAACTGCTTGTCGCTCCTCTGCCGAGTTACATTCATGAACATAGTTTTGAAAAATAAGACGGGGAAAAAAAAAAAAAGAGAGACAGAAAAGAAAAGAGACAAAAGCCCGGCAAGCCCCCTATTCACAGAGCTAGCCCCGCAACTCCCCTTCCCCTCGTCGGGTAAACTGAGCTTCAATAGACATTAACATCTTTCCCTACCTTCGTTCTCATCGGAGACAGAAGCCCTTCCATTTTGGTCCGATCCTCATGCCAATCCTCGTCCCCCAGCTTAGTATCTCGTGCCCGTCTCAAGCATCCCACACGAACAAGAGCATGTCAGGGACCGCCAGCGACACCCTCCACGGGAGCTCCGCCAGCCGCCAACTCGCGATCCTCACGATCCCGGAGAGCCCTTCCTCCCCGTGCCTCCTCTCTCGCTCTGTGTGCATAATGTGCCCGCAGCTATGTTTGTACCATCGCGGCTGACAAACGAGCCCTGCCTTACGTAATGCGCTCAGCGCAGTTGGGGCGATCCCAGCCCCGCCGCCGGGACCCGCTGGAGGCTGCGGGACCCTGCCCTGCCCATTGTGCTCGGCCAGCAGCGCTCCCCACGGCCGGGAAAGCACCGAGAAAACTTCGTCACCGCGGAAGATCGCGGATTCCCCGCTACTGACTTAAAAGGGTGTAATCCTCATTCCAAGCCTCAGCCCAGGAGGTTTTCCCTGCTCGGGAAACGCCAGCAGTTGGAGCATTTTTTCTGCTGGGCGCGTTTACTGTCAGCGAGTGACCAAACCCACGCTGAAAGGGAGTTCCTATCAATTGTCAGCCGGGAATTCAGGGAGAATAAGAAAGAAAGAAAAGCACACTAAACAAAAGGAATATATTCCTACAAAGTTGGTCAGCAAAAGATACTCCCTGAATGCATTTCTATTAGCATTTTAATTCAGATCAGAGCGTGCCTTTGTGGAAAATTCCCTGATTGCTCCTGCTTTATGCATTTTGTTTTCCATCATGAAGTGATGCTAGGATTGAAGCTCTTTCAGAGAAAAATCCAAATAAAATCGAGCTTCACACCAGGGTTCAGTCCACAGGACCAGATCAGACCAGTCCAAAGTCAAACCCTTTTGAAATGCCATCAAATGAGCATGGCTGCTCACCACTGCTCCTAAGGTCAGCTCCCCCAGGGGCCACCCCACTTCCTAACACAAAAAGGAATCCCCTTCCTCATCCCAGGGGGTAACCTTACACATACCAGTACCCAATTGCTGTCCAAAAGCAAAATTAAAACCCCTGTTACACCACCAGGGCTCGATTTTCAGTGTTAGAAAAATCACAGTCTGGCTGGTTGGAGCCTATTACAGGTGGAAATTAATAATGTTCTTTTACACCAACTCTTAGTCCCCAAAGCTACATGCTCAGGGACAGTCACTGCCTGATTCACACACAGCTGGATCTGGTTAACTCCTGAAAATACCACCAAGTTCCCTGGATGATGATGGGGATTCACCTCAATTAGCTTTCACCATCTAAAATTCTCCTTTCTGGTCAAAGCCAGCCACTGAGGCTCCTCCAAAACCAAAAAGAGAGACCAGTTCCTTCTCAAAGTGACTGGCTGCTCAGACCAGGGACCACATCTGACCCCACGTATGGTTCATGCTCAGCCCAGGCTCCTGGAGGCTACACTGAGAAGGAGAAGGTGCAATGGGAAATGTTCGTGGTGGTGTCATGGCTGGTTCATGGCATGCCAGGGTGCCAAGCCTGGGATGAACCCAGAGACACAGAACTCCTGCTCCTCAAGCCCCAGCAGAAGTGCTCCCAGACAGTGACACCTATGAGGGTGCTCAACCCCACACATCCCTTTTCTGCTCTCTCTTCCAGTCCTTTCAACCATGTAGATATTGCAGTTTAAGGCCATTTTTTCTTGTTATTATTTATGGGGTAAAAACAGGGAGGGGAGGTTCCCCCTATAATGATTAATATTAATTTCAAACATAATTAACTGTTCTCAGCCAAATTCAGGTTCTTATCAGACATGAACGGATCTGATCATATCATAGTGAAGGCAGAGATGAGTTTTCCAGAGCTAAAAGAATTGTAGAATGCTGGCAGGCTTATCCATTTCTTGCTGGTTGTATATAAATGTGTTTTGCTATTGGTATTTACAAGACCTTAATAGGACTTTGAATGAATGGCAGAAGGAATTCCAGGCTCCAGTAAGACAAGGCTGTTGTGATTTTTCTGCTCCACAGCATTGTGCCAGACTCTGATGAGAGGCTTACAAGTCTGTGCATCTGTGAAACATCATCTTGTCCAAATTTTCAGGGGAATTCGACTGTCCATAGCCTCAAAAGGAACATAAAGGGAGAGGAGCTTTAGGGTATTTTGGAGATGTCAGGTCAGGTGGTCAAGATTGAATACAATATGATAATATGGATGATGCACCCATGGCAGTGTATGAATGCCCAGTTCTCTTAAATCTCAGCGCCACTTTGAACTAGGCTACACCACAGTGCCTCATGAGATTCCCTGTGTTACCTTTGTTTACAAGCAAAAAAAAAAAGGCATTTCTCCTAAAGTTCAAAAGAGTAATTCAGTCTGGGACCAGAAAAGCAAGCTGGAGCCTTTCTGGTTCAGCAGCACTCAAAGCCTCTCTGATCTGAATGGATTGGGAATTGTGCTGATACTGCATGAGTCAGAGCAGAGCCCAGCTCAGCAGGATGAGCAGGAATGGGAAAGAGTATGATGCTGTTGAGCAGCACCCGTGGCTGTGAGCTAGCAGCAAGTCTCCCGATCCAGGGAGTGCAGGCTGAGACCCCCAGCTGCATCCCAAGGATGCTCTGAGTCCCTGGGCAAGTTATCAGCTCCTGCATGGCATCACCATGAGCCACAACTGAAGTGGGGTGTGTGACAGCAAGGTCTGTTCACATCCACCTTCACCAGCGGGGCCAGGGGACCCCAAGAGGTTCTGCCTGTGTGTAGTTTTGTCTTGGCCCTTCAGAAAGCCTGGCAATTTCCTGTGAGAGCTGGAGCATCACTGCCTGGATGGGTATTGTGCATCACATCATACTCCTCTCAAACTCCAGGCACCAGGCTGGACTAGAGCTGTGCCAGCATCTAGGTAGATGCTCTGCTTTAGCCTGTGCAGCCACCAGCCTGCCCTCCTTGTGCTGCAGGAGCAGGATGAACACTCCATGTGCTCCAGACTGCTTGCAACCCCTCCTTTCACATTCAGAGAGGTAATTTTACAAGTGTGGGAGCCAAGGAAGTTTATCTTCACTTTAAAATGAGAGCTTTGGTTGCTCTAGCCAGGGGAGCAGTGCCCCAACAGTGTGTGCCATAGTCTGACACCTCGCTCCTCTGCCGGGCTGCGACTCACAGCAATGCTCAAATTACTGCAGACTCGTTCTACAGCCTCTGCTCCTGCGATTTCACATCAAAAGCACTGCAGAAGCAAAAGAAGCATGTGAACACTTGTATCCTCATTCTATTTCTGGAGAGGGGAGCAGCATTTGACTCAGATCCTGGGCAGCTACACCCAGCATATCTCAGACTCTCCATCTGCAGAAGAAGGGACCAACTTGTCTGGTTTGCACAGGTGCTGCAGAGGTTTATCCTGTCCTGGATTCAAACCATATCCTAGAAGATGGGAATATAATCACCCTTACCTCCTTAACTAGTCATGGGAGTGAAAAACCTTGCAATCCTCTCATATATTGTCATAATTTAAATGTCTGCTGGACTCTAGGCAGCACACCAAGGCAGATGTCTGCCTGGAACCTGGTATGTCCTACCTGGCTTCAGCCTAGGAGCTCCATCTCTTCCTAAGCTCTGCTGACTACCTTGACAAACTTCCATGAACCAGAAGGAGAGGAGATTGTCCTGATATTTAGCCAAGTAGATGTAAATAGCTGAATTTAGCTGCCTATCTCTAGACCTGAATCTTGCACTGTATACCCAGTATTAGTAGAAAAATGGCCCCAAAAGTCCTTATGTTCACTGTCAGAATACTAGCTGAGGGTCCTTGAAACAGTTGAACTCTGTGGAATGTGTTTGAGCCCTCAGTTCACCCTCTGTGGGTGCATCCAGGCTGGGATAAAATTCTGTAAGCTGAACTCTTCATAACCTTTGGGGTGGGGATACCAGCACAGAGCCAAGTTGTGCTGCCTGTACCAGCCCTAAAAAAGGCAGGCAATCTGGATTTGAACCTAGTCTGCACTGCTCTGTGATGCAGAAAGTTGCCATGTCCTGCTGCCTTCGTTCTGCAGCCCTGCCGGGGACAGGGACAATGGGTGCCCAATGTGGCAGCGCAGCCTGCCCTGCCCGTGTGCCCTGGCCGAGCTCACCACCGGTCATTTCATTCATCTAACAAAAGGTAGCATCGCCGTGTTGCCATGGGAACGCCCCGCCAGCTGAATGGCTACAGCATCCTGTGAGGGAGGGGAAAACATCCCAGTCACACACCAGGGCTGTGCTGAAACGTATCTTATATTTAGAACAGGCGGTGCGGGGAATACTAATGAATATTTAACACTCGGAGTGCCTTTCATGCTGGTTTTTTTTTTATTTTTATTTTTGTGGCATACTTCCCATAAGCACATTTGCTTCCAAATTGTTTGAATATTATTGCTACTGTGCTTCTCTCATCACTGCTTCTCCAGGTTTCCTTAGCTTTTTATGAACGCAAACTTTTCATGCGTTACCTAAAAAAGGGAAAGAATTGCTCATGTTGCTGCATGTTCTGCAAGAACCAGTCTCTTTTAGGGCTCCCCCCCACCCCTTTAAAAATATCTGCTTTCAGCAATTAATTCCCTGTGCTGCAGAAAATAAATTAATTAAGCAATCAATCAATCAATCAAACAAACTTTCATTCATTCATTCAGGAAAAATATATGCCTGAGAATGTCCTAAAATTCCTTTCTTCTGTCCTTTCCCCCTAAATGTTGAGCAGAGAAAAAAAGGGCTCAAAAGCCCAAACTATGAATAATTTTATGTGCTTTATTTTATAACACATTTTTTCAACAGCAAAGGTGCTGGGCATGGTGGTGAGTCCCACCTGCTACTGCCCAGGCTGTGCAGGCAGATTTGGCACCATGAACAAGATGATTTTTTTTTGAGGATGGCAAAGGGAAGTGAGAACAGCACTGGCTGGGGTGGCACGGGGAAGGAGTGCCCACCCATATGGGTGCAGCTCTGCCAGCATGGGGATGCCATCTCCAGATCTGGCACAGGCTGTGGGTTGTGCTGATTGCTGGGTGCATCCTCTCTGGGATGGCACTTCCTCTTCAGTCTCCTCTTTAGCTACAGATGAAGTTATAAACAAGGTTAAAAAATTGTGATGCATCAGATCTCATTCTGAAGCAATCTCCTGGCATGTATAAAGCTTTGTTCTCAGAAAGGTCAGATTCAGCAATGATTTTAAGAGTGAAATGTGCTCCTTTTACTAGCCAGTAGCAAGGCACTGGGCTCTTTTTTGAGCTTAGCAGCCCTGCAAAAGCTGCTGGGATCCCAAAAGCTTATCTGTGTGCTTCCTGCTTGGTACCACGCCAAGGCACCAAGGAGAGAGGCGCAATTCAGCTGGCAGCTTTGTCGGGGATGCAAGGGGAGGAACACTGCTGTACTGGGTGTGTTGCTTTGGCAGTGCTGAGAAACTGGAGCTGTGTTTATTTGTTGCTGGTTGTAGGGCGTATTTTCAAAATGGAGAAAGGTTTTCCTCTCCAAGATTGCCAATGCAGTCCTTTGAGATCTGCAGTGTGTTCAGAGGGAGAGGGACTTGCCTCTGAGGAGGTTAAGAGGGGACACACCCCTGCTCTTTGCAAGCTGTTCCACTGATGCAGCATTTGCACGAGTAAGTGCTTTCAAAATCATTTGCTACTCACCCTTACATGGCACCAATTCCAGTAAGGGTTAGAAACACGAGTTATTTTACTGGAGTTCACCTTCAAGGCTCTAATGACCTGCATTCTTCCAGAACAGTTAGGCTTTTTCCACAAAATCAAAAGCAGTATGATGAATATTAAAGTCTCAGGTATTAATAAGACTGACCCAGCTGCCTTTCAAATCTGTATGGCAGACATAAAAGAAGTCATATCTGAGGGCCATAGGTCATTGTACAAGTCAGAGGAGACTGGGTTACAGCAAAGGCAGTTCAGCACCCTGCCCTGCTTGGCAGGACCATCAGGGTCTGTCCATCCTCCTCCAGTAACTGAAAGGCATTTATCTCTATGACACATCAATGATCTCAGCCATTGTTATCATGATTCCTGTTAAGCCAGTGTGGCAGTTTAGGAAGCAAAAGCTGCCTCTCTACCACACAAATAAACCACCTCAGCAGAGATGGGGACTGTGGTGTTTGAAGAAGCAGATTCCCAGGATCACGCTCTGGCTTGGTGGCTTGGGCAAGGCTCTGCCTACCTTCTTTTTTCTTGCCTCCATCCTGGCTCACTGGGAGGATCCATAGATGCTTTAAGGATCTACAGATGAAAAATGGGAGTTGTAGAGATGGGACTCACAGACTCAAATTGAGAATTGCTGTGCAAAATCTCTGCCCCAGCAGAGAAAATGGCCTCTGGCAGCCCAGGCTCCCAGCAGGTACAACCACAAGGCTGAGTATCCTTCTTAGTGTTCTGACAAAATATGTGCTAGAAATATGAAGGGGCTTCCTTCCCTAAATAGCAACTGAGCTATATTTTCCTTTTGCTGCTAGGTATATTTGCTGTTCTGGATGTTAACAGTCAAAACACACACAAAGCCTTTCACTAGAGCATTAGGTCTATGTATGCAGTTTCAACAGTCAGATGATTTATTCATCCACTTCAGTAGCCATTCAAACAGGGCACGATGTAGAAAGCAACAAACACTGAGTGTTTGTGTTTGGTTTGCAAGAAGAAATCAACAGAACAGGATAACAGAAGCTGTTTTTCCAATGTAAAGGACTCCAATCCCATCTCTGTCAATATCTCTGTCAAATTAAACACTGCTTCCCAAAGCTACAGCTCTGCTAAAGCACAGCTATTATACTCTCAGTTAAAAACCTGATTATAGCCACCTCATGTCTGTAAAAACACAACCTCTGATGCAAAGTGACTCCCAGATACTCCACAAATGCTCATAAATGCATTTGATGCTCTCTGGACACGTCTCCGTTTGCTGCAAGACGAGACCAGTCCTCACAGGACAGACAAGGCATTAAGAGAATAACAGCCATTTTTCTGAAGTTTAATATTGTTACAAGTGTGAAAATTCTGGACTGTGGTATTTTGGCCTGGGGAAGAGGAGAAAAGGAGAGAATGAACAGAAGGGCTTGGCATGAGGCAAAAATTGAAGACAGGGGCAAGGGTAAGAAAGGGGTTGAGAAAATACAAAAAAAAAATATCTATCTATCTATCTATCTATCTATCTATCTATCTATCTATCTATCTATCTATCTATCTAACAATAATAAATAATCTGGGGTTGCCCAAAAGGAGTCATATAAAATATTATTTCATGCAGGGATTCTTTAATCTTTAAAGGTTGGGTTGGTTTTGACACAAATCAGAACCCCAAATGAAAAGAGCCACCACCATCTCTTCTCCAAAGTGTATGTGCAGCTTTGATCCTTCTGAGGGTGAAGGCTGGGGCAGAATTTTGCAGGTCTCAGAAGGTATTTCTGCATATAAAACATCCAGTAGGCAGGAGGGTCCCCAGATGGCAGAGACTGGGTAGATCTTGCACTCCCCTTATTTGATGGAGTGCTTCACAGGACATAATCAGATGCCAGAGCACAGGACCAAGGCAAACATGTGATACCATTTTTTTTTGTGATAATCCCACATTTTTTCATTTAAATTATTTTTATACTAGGTTGTTCAACCCTGATGAATCCCACTGTCTAGAACCAGAGAACTACTACTCTGAGTTTCAACTCAGAGTCATCACTATCACTTAGATTTACCTTCTGGGGCAGAAGCCAGACATCCCTTCCCTTTCATCTCAGCTGGGGCTCCCATCACTCCCCCGAATAAAAGCTGAAGCATGTTGCCTTATGTTGTAGTGGATATTTTAAGCTATCCCATGGCTGCTTCAGCAGCTGCCTGTGAGCCCCTCCTTGGGTCACTGTCCTCTGCTCCAAGCCCCCCTGGTGATGCCCTTTGGCCACCCATGGTCACTGCATGTTCTGGCTGTGATTGTTCCTGACCAAGGTTTCACTGACATTGGAAAGAAGACAAGAGCTAAAGCAAATCAGAGATGCATTCAGCTCATTCAAACTCTCGGTCCTCTCAAACCCTTTCGCAAAATTCCCAGATTCAATTCCTTGGGGCAGGGGCTAATGGGACATTTATACATCTCCTAGGATGTCAATAAAGTTATAAAATAAAGATGCCTGCACAGCATCCCCAGCAAGGCACAGGACAGCTTCTACATATATGAATATATATCATCAGTCTGTTTTCAGCCTAAACAGCAATCCCCACTTGCATAAAAGCCTCATTTGAATTAATAGCCAATGCTGGATTTCATGGCACTAGTAGTTGCTGTTAAAATTCAGGGACTCCAGTCTTTCTTTATCTGGAAACAACAAGAAAACTCACCAAGACAGGTCAGAGGTGGGATTCATCTCAGCCAACTTCAAATATCTGCAGCGTGACTGGCTCCAGCTTAGCCAGTCCATTATCATTTCTGTATAGTAAGTAGAATGAACTGGCACTCCTAAGGCTCAGCTTCCTTGACCTGTGCTAGGAAAAGGTAACATGTGCCCTTACTGTCTGAGAAAAATGTATTTTTTTGTGTGTTTCTTGTGCCACAATCCTGCAGAAATAAGGATGACAGCATCTCATTAAGGTTTCTACTCATTATCCTAACACCCTGATTGCCCTTGCAATCTGAAATACCTTGCATGCAATAAGAAAAGCAATCACTGTGATGATGGAGCTGAACTTTTTAAAATAATGGTAGGTATTCTACAACATGTGTCAAAAACCTGAAATCTGCCCAAAAGCTTTTTCTGGGATATTTTCAAAGGTCATTAACTTTGCAAAGTTCAATAAATTAAACCGTTAATTAACATTACACTGAAGTCTTAGCATCACCTGGATGTAATGACTGCTAGGCACCTAACTTTCCTCCAAATTTCCTGTAAAGTGTTTCCTCGCCTGCTTTTTATCTGCTACTGCATTTGTGATGATATGAGCACTTCTTAGCTCTTCTTCCCTATTTCTCTTACTTTGCTTACTAAAAACAATTTTAAAGGCATCATCATTGTGCAAAGACACAGTTAAAGGTCTGGGGAAGGAGTCAGTTTAGTCAAGGAAAGAAATCCCTGTCATGGGGCTTGTCTGCTACTGATCCAAAGGCAATGGTGTTTGTTTTCTATGAGTCCTGACAGGAGTTTGGCAGGTGTAACCCAAAGCATGTAACAGGTGAAAGTCACCCACAGCTTCCAGAGGGATGAAGTTCAGCCTTACGAGTGGAGGATGGAGCTTTGATCACCCCAAAGAGCTGCAGCCAGGGCTGTTACAATCATTGATCTCCAAAGCAGCAGCGCGATCGATGCGGCCGCTGCTGCTGTGCGGATATTGACGCTGGGACAGCCAAAAATAAACCCAAGCACATGATGGGGGCTGTGGCAATTGTCCATCAGCAGTGGCCTGACCTGTACCTCAGGGCTCACACTCGTGGGACAAGAGCAGCTCCACATTTCATGCTCTGGACAGACCCACAAACCCTTGCTGAAGCTTTTGGGCAATAGTGAGGAGCATGGGGTGCAGCGTGGTGGCTCACTGCCATGTGGAGCAGGACTTGCTGTGTGTCTCCATGGGAAAAGGGAACCCACCTTGGGGGTGCAAAGGAGGGACCCAGGTCTGCTCTGTTCTCTGCCTTGTAATCCCCTGAGGGTTTAGGGCAAGTTACGCCTCAAACCCCTACGCACTTGGGTTTATCACTATGAAAGTGGAGATAATCTGTACCTCAGAGGAACATTGCATGGATAAGCCAATTAACTGTGAAATCACAGATGGAAGATGCAAAGGAAATGCAAAGTATTAGTTTTGCAGATCAACCCTGCCAGGCACAAATACATTTTTAGATCCTTTTTTTTTTTTTTTTTTCTCCCCCTCACTAAAAGTCACCAGCAAGCTTCTCCTTATAGTCCTGTTTAATGTGTTAATGGGGCATCTCACCAGTACCAGCTACACCTATGGCTAATTGTGGAAAGAGGGGAGTGAGGCCACCTGTGCTCAGCAACTTTACCTGGGCAGCCCTTGGCCACTGCCTGGCCCTTGCCTGGCAAATGCTGCATGTCCAAGGGAACAGCAGCCTCTCCTCGTCTGCATCAGAGACATGGACCTAAACAAGTTGGTCTTTGGGGTGTGTTTAGCTGCCAGAGCTGACCACTACTGAGTTGCTATAGTTTCATCTCAAGTAGCTTTCTAATTCCTGCAGGACCTCACACAGACTTGGAAATCTATTAAAGGATGTTTTTCTAATTTTAATGCAATTAAAAAACATCCTTAACATCTTATGCTTTGAAAAAATGCACAGAATATATATATTTTTCTCTGAATCAGTGTCCTATAGATAATTAAGTGGTCTTCACTTTAAAAGGTCACTTAGAAGCATCACTGGGTTTATTACCCACTGGTGATAACCATCTGGGAGGTAAAACTGTCTTATCCAAGGAAAGCTCATCCTGTAGCACTGCAGCCTCTAAGCACCAGTGTCAGACATACTCTAGGATATCAGGGGATGATTCATCTAGCAGTAGCAAGTGAAGGGGCTCCTGTCCTTCCTCATCCTGTCCAAACCCAAATCCATTCCCCAGTCCCCAGAATTTGTGTGCCCATTCGTCTGGGAGATGTTGGATTAGAAGAAGAACCCCAGGTAAAAGAGAAAAACATGCAAGGTAAGAAAAAGTAAAAGAGAATTAATAATGTTTATATTATCTGCCCTGTGAAGAGCAGTAAGTCACAGCAGAAAGAGCAAACACCCACAGAAAGGGGAAGACTTTGATCTGCTGCTAGAGAAAGTCTAATGCAGGACTCCTGCTTCTCTCTGCAGTGTCATTTTCCACATCTTTGGTGAGAAGTAACTTACTGTATTTTGTTCTTTGTTTGGCTGTGGGGTTTTTTTTAAATCAGTTTTTCTTATGTAGGCAAAGTCCTTAGGCACACTTGGGCTAGCAAAATAACACTTTTACTGGTAATCTATTTTGTTAAAAACTTCAGTAGAGTACATTACACAAAGGCCTCTTTTGCCCTGGGCTGCCCAACCCAGGAGGGTTGGGCTGTAGATCAAACCTTTACCAATAAGCCTTTAAAAATGCAGAATAGGCCATTGTATAGATCAGCTGCTTTCTTGAGTTTCACATAGAAAAGACAAATGTTTAACAGTCCTTATTGTAGCCTCAGGTATCTAAAGTTTCAGTATCACTACATCTAAAATACAGGGGCCAGATATTGCATTGGCTAGATGTTAAAAAAGCCCACAGTGGCTGTGTGCTGAGCATGTATTTCATAAACACAGTTGCAGTAAGAAAATAGGAAAATATTTCAAAGTGAATAGCATGCAGACTGGCTTCATACCTACTTGTCTGTCTTAGTTTGTTGGCCACATTTCCAGCTGATGTGAATAGCCCCCTCTGACCCAAATGACATTAACTTAGGACTTGATGGTGACATTTCCAGAGCAAATGTACATTCTGTCACTATTTCCTTGCCTTACACATTTTCTTACAACAGGAGCATGATTGTGGTCCAGAGAAGAGAACATCCTCTTTTTTTCTGGGGCTACATTTCTCAGAGCTCTGCCTGGGATCTGCTGGACTTAGAGCAGTGGGACAAAGACTTTCTGGCCCCCAGGATAGCACTCCTATAGCTGGGCTGGCTGAGCTGGGTGTGTGGTGACTTCTCACTCACTCTGCTTTAAGTGCAGCCTGTTCTGTTGAGCCATTGGCAACAGCACAGCCCAGAAAAATCTCCAAAAGAGAACTTGCTTTGCTTGCTGTTATTGGTGGGAAATGCAAATGTGGACACCTTTGCAAATCTAATCCTCCATCCTCCCTCCTGAACACATTGCTTCCTGCTTGCTGGCAAAGCCCTTTTCCCTTTGCTCTCTTCCCCAGGGCTTCAAGGAGAAAAATGTCTGGGCCAAGTCTGTGCATGGCCACCACTTTTATCATAGCTGAAGATTTAGCATGCTTGGCCCTTTCTGGACAGCAAAACCCTTAGTCCTGCCTTCACAGGAGTTGGGCTATGAAACAGTTCCTTGAACTGAAAGGTGCAAACTCGAGCAGAAATGACAACACAGCACATATTGAAAGCTTTCAGAGGGATCTGTCTCCCATTGCAGTTGCTCTGCCTCCAGGATAGCTGCAAGGCTGACACTAATTTTCAGGCATTTCCAGCTTGGTTTTCTAAGCATTTCCTTATGGCATTGAACACTGTTTGGTTTCAGAGCAAAAACTCTTTCACTGAAGCATCCCATCCTCCCGTGGATTTTGCTCCCCCTTTCTCTCCTGCTGTGTTGGTACTTCAGTCATACCAATAGGTGTTCTCTAAAATCATGGCTGCCTCATGTCATGAGGAGGGTTTCTTTACACAAAAAGGGCTTATGACAGCAGGAAAAAAGTGGCTGATCCACGGTCTAGTGTCTCAAAATATGTTTGCCAGAAGCCAAATGATCAGTACATACATTAATCCTAATTGTGTATCACCTTCACTTGGAAAGCACCTATGGCCCAACTCTGCATATTTCAGCTCTTTTCTGTTCCCTTGTCTCCTGTGGATAAATAAGGATTGGCTGCAATTATGTGCTGGAGCAAAGTGAAAAAAAATAGCCCCTCCCTCTAAAGAAATAAATCACTATTATGGCAGAACTTCCATTACTTAAAAGCAACACCTTTTTGCCCACAGTTTTTGACAATCACATTAAAAAACAAAACAAATTAAAACCTGCATCTTTTCCTCCATAAGGGTATTGTTGAGATTGTCACACCTAATAAGAGCACGAAAAGACAGATGAAAGCACTGTGCTTATTTCTGAGCAGCTGGGAACGGCACTGAGAAAAGCACAGCAATTGAGATTAAGAGAGAGTCTTCACAGTGCAAGATAACCCAGCTGCTTGGAAAATCAAATCTATTGAACATACAGATTTCATGCAACAAAACAATGCCTTGCTGATAAAGGAAAATAACAATGCTCACGCAGAGTTCTACAGTCTTCGATTCAGTTTGGAGATAAATGGGCAGTCCTATACTTTTCCTCTTTAGAAAAAGTCAGAGTTAGCTTTCTAATTGTGACTATTCATTGCCTCTTTTTGCCAACTCTGAAAAATCAGCTCAGAGGTTTTCATTTGATAATAACATACCCCACAATTTACTGGAAAGGGCACTTGCATAGGGAACTAGGACATGCAGGTCTCATTCCTCACACTGGCTTTAAGAACCTCCTTCATCTCTCCTTCTCCTTTTCCTCAGTCTTCCTACGGTGAAGAGACATCAGTGCCTTTGGGAAATGTTTTGACATCTCTAGAAGAAAAAGTGTTATATCACTATCCTATCATTTCCTTACTCAGAGCTGATTCATGCTAAGTCAGGAATAGTAGGGCCTACAAAGCTGATCAGAAAATGTTTTTCTTTCTGATGTAAGCTCTGTACATCATAAGATTCCACAACTTCCTCTGAAAATTACTATCTGGGCCCAAATGTTTTAGCTTTTTTCAGAAAACTGGGTATATTCTCATGGGAAGTTATACTTATTCATAATTGTTAAATCTTTAGCTGAAATCTGCTTTGCCATTGAAAAATCATTTTATGTGTTCAATTTTGATCAGCTGTGGAACAGCAAGCTGCTCTGCTGGGATTTTAAATTTACTATCCAAATGTAACATTGTACCTACTGTGAGGTTTTAGTCCAGTAGAAAGTGTTGATTGTTCCCACCCATTCTCCATTCTCCTTTTTTGCACTGTATAGTGTGAACACAAAAACACTTTTCCAACATCAAGACCCAGCCCTCCTTCCTAGACTCAAGAAATACATCAAACACTGGACAGGACATTATAAACTCCAGCTCTTTCTTTCCTTCAAAGTACCATATTTTCAGTAACCTTCTAATAACCTCCAAATGTGTACAACATTAATTGAGAAAAGCAATACTTCTGGAGTTTTCATTGAATATAAAAGAAATATAATAATCTTAATTCCTCTAAATGAAACCTTTTATTTCTATATGAAGAGATGGTTAATATATTCCCCTGATAGCCTTTTGTTATATGTTTGGCATTGTAATAACTAACTATTCATTCCTGCTCTGGTTTTTTGTTCTGGCTAGTTTTTTTAATCAATGGCACAATACTTCACCTTTCACCAAATGCCTCTGGTTTCCTTGAGAGCCTTTCTGTAACATTCATCAAAGCCCACAGAAATCAGTGTTGACTAGCTTTCTTTCAAGTCATTATTGTATTGGTGCTGAAGACTTCAGCCAGGCTGGGGAAGGATATCATATTCCCCAAAATAGGTTGTTTAACTTACAACTAGAGACCCCTGCAAAAAGCTACCAAAGGTGCTGGAGTTCCTCCCTGCTCCTGCTTAGACCAGCAATAATATATATTACAACTTGTAGCCTTGAAATTACCCTCTTGGGATGAATTCCTAGCACCACAAGTCCTTTCTTGAGAGGATATAATTAACAATGTTTTGATTCTCCCTCCCTTCTTCCAGGCAAATCTGGACTCCAGCGCTTACATCTTTGCCTTGGTATCCTCAGCCCTCATGAAAACGATGTGAGTTTTGGCCTTAATAACAAGCCATGTAAAATCTACATAATTGACCCCTTTTCTGAAAATATTTCAAAGCTTTCTCTTTAATCTTTGAATATGTATGTGTGGAAGGGATGCCCTCATTTCAGCAGAACCCTGTTGCATACAGCAGCCATACAGAAAAAACAACCAGGGAGTTACAAGAAATGGGGTTTTGCCTCCCAGATGCCCTACTTTTCCTTTCTGTGTGATTTTTTGCAAAGGAGCTCAATGTTTTTTGAGCTCTTTTACTTCTGTGCCAGGCATCTGTGGCATTACTGCACATAATGTAATGCAATATCCATGGGATATCAGGGTCGTGGGGTCCAGTGTTGAGGTCCATGTGTCCATGGTGATCTTTGAGCCTTGCAGGAAGGGTCCCAAGTGATTTTGTAGCAGCACCCAGGGCAGAAACCTTTCTCTGCCTGAACAGAGAGCAAGCAAATCTCAGAGGTGAGAGTTGGATCCTTAACCCAAAGAACTGGAATATGCTCATCAAGAAATGGGAAGTGTTAAGGCACTTCTGCCTTAGTTCAAGCAATAATGGCAACATGATAGTTTTCCATTGTGTCCCACTTGACTGATTTCAGTGCTACTAACTCCAGAGTTGTGAGCCCAGTTCAAAGTCCACTGAGTCCATTGTAGATCCATTTATCCTGAAGGGACCTGAGGGTGTGGAGCTGAAACACTAGGGGAGATGGTATTTGGTTTTTTGAGTTTGGGTTTGGTTTTATTTTTAATTACTTGTAAGCATTATGGGCTCACTGTGAGCTCTTTTTTTTTCTGCATCTAAAGTTTCTATTTCCACTTTAGCATTTCAGTATCATTCAGATGGCCACCTCTTCTGAACCATGATTTGTTCTTCACTTGCTTACATTGCTCTGTTCTTTGTCCCCCTCCCTCTACCAATCTGTCTAAAAATTATTTTTTTTTCCATTCAATTGAAAAGCCTGTAATTCTTATCTGCCAACAGGACTGAGAAAAAGGATGGTGGAAACAGACCTTGATTTCATATCTATGACTAAAACCTGTCTTACCCAGCTCCAGAGAGGGACTTACACTTTTCCATCCTTTGGATTCAGTCGGTTTTTCCACTTGTTAAGAGAGATCTCCTCCAAGTCAATATTACTCACGTGTTTATTCAAAATCAATACTGTTTATTACAGCTTCTGCAATTGTGTCTCACTGTCACCTACTTAGCTCACAGCCTTCCTGGCAGACTCCCAGCTTGCTGTGAAGTTGCAAGATTGAAGAAAAGACGAAGTCAGACAGACACAGAGACCTGCTGACATGGGATGTCGCACAGGACAGATTGCCAAGAATTCCTTCATCTGCTTCTCATTCCCTGCACTCAGACACACATGACCAGATGAGAGACAGTCATGACCTTTGAAATCTCTCTGTTACTCTCAGTTTCTGCTTTCCCTCCCAAAACACAGAAGGCCACGAAGATGATCAGAGGGCTGGAGCACCTTTCCTGTGAACACAGGCTGAGTGAGGGTGCTGTTCAGCCCAGAGATGAGAAGGCTCCAGGGATACCTTAAGAGCACCTTCCAGTACCAAAAGGGACTACAGGGTAGCTGGAGAGGAACTTTGGACAAGGGCATGTGGTGACAGGACAAGGATTAATGGCTTTAAATAGAAAAAGGGTAGATTTAGATTGGATATTAGGAAAAAATCTTTACGGTGAGGATGATGAGACATAGAAACAGACTGACCAAAGAAGTTTTGGTGTCCCATCCCTGGAAGAGTTCAAGACCAGTTTGAGTGGGGCTTTGAGCAACCTGGTGTAGTGGGAAGTATCCCTGCCCATGGCAGGGGTGTTGGACCAAGGTGATCTTTAAAGTCCCTTCCAACCCAAACTATCCTTTGATTCTATGATTCTAAGTGATAACTCACACCTAGATCAGGTTGCAGCAAGGATCAGCCAGTGCTCAGGCAAAACCATCATCCAAACAGTGTGTAATGTTTCAATTCCTTCAATACCTTGAAGCTGCCCCTTCTGAAGCAGATGGCAAGCTCCCATTGACTTTAATGAGGCCATAAAGAGCCCGTGGTGTGCATGAAATATGGAACAGCTCCCGCTTCAGCACACACACCACCAGTGTCACTTTTCCTTTTGTTTGCTCCAAGCATAAAGAAAGCCTCCACTGACCCCCATGGAATCTCCAGCCTCCTGTGCAGAGAGCTGGAGAAGGATGGAGGCCAAATTCACAGCAACAGCAGTGTCTTTTCTTGCATCCCTGCTATCCCTTAAGCTCCTCCTACCCAACCTCAGAAAGGACAGGCACAACTCGCAGGTGACACAAATCCTTCAGGAGAGACAATTCCAGAGCAAGAGGGGCTATGGGAGGATCTCAGGACTCTGAATTATATAGCATTAAAATGGCAGATGGTATTCAGGGCCTATTAGTGCAAAGACAGTTGTGGGGGAGAAAATAAACTTACCTATATGTATACAATGCTGCTTTTAAAGTGCTGATAGCAGTCGGGACAGAGATGCTGGAGACACTGAGTAGTTTTCTGAAAGCATTGGGTCATACAAAGTGGTGGTGAGAAAGACAAAATGAATGTTAGGAAATCTAAGGGAAAGGGTTGAGAATAAAATACAGACTTCATTATTCCACTGTAGAAAACTCTGTACACCCTTATTTTGAAGACTCTGTGTTGTTCTGATGACTTCATCTTGAAAAAATAGAGAAGAGAGACAGAGATGATCAAAGGTTTAGCAGGACTTCCACAAAATGGAGGAAATGAAATAGAAAATTTTTGGACTTGGAAGAGAAGTAAAAGGTTTGTAAAATCACAGTGCAACAAAGAGGAATAAGATAGTACTGCTTTGTTTCTCCTAAAACAGGGGCTACTGGGCATGAAGCAATGTCACTGATCATTTAAAATGAACCTCACACCATACTTTTTTTATGTTATATAATTAAACTGAAACCTATTGCAAAAAGATGCTCTGTAAGTGATTCAAAAGGAAATAGATTAAAAATTTGAACTATTTTAGAGTGGCTAAGTTCTTCTATGGCTGATAAACACAAGGACCCACCTGCAACTTGTAGCTTAGGAAGAAAATTTATTCACTGCTAGATGACCCACATCCTTATTCCTCCCATGGTGGGCCCTGGGTTTTCTGGCTCTGCCCCACAGTTGTGGGGTGCCCCATTCACCTGCAGGTGTTACAGACCCTATCCTTTGAGGGGAGCACAGAGTTGTCTGTGGTGACAAATTAAAGTTTGGCACAGGAAGGCAGCCCTTGTGTCACAGACAGAGCTGCTGTTCCCCTGTATAAGCTGAGGTCTTGGCTCATGGGTGGCCTATGAAATAAATGGTTTTTGTGGTTGTTTCAAGTGAAGACCCAGGCCCCTTGTGCCTGCAGAAGGCAGGAACAAATACATTTATTTGTAACCTTTCAGACTTTGAGACTCATTTTTCCATTGATTATCTTAAAAAACAGGGGCTATTTATACACATTACGGTCTATAACTGTCAGCCCTGTGACAAATCACCCACCCAGTGCCTTGTCAATGATGTGGAAAATAGTGGCCATACAAACAGATCAAATGAAGTGGAAGTTAGAGAGTACAATGGTGTCAGGCCATAGCCTTTGACCTTTAAAGGCCAGAGGTCAAATCTGTCTGCACTGAGGAGTTAAAATGACTTGGGGATTTCACCCTGGTACCCAGGGAGTGATGAACCAGCATCTTTCCTTGGGACAGCTGCAGAGTTGGTAGAGATAATGCCTGAGGTGCATGTAAAGTTTTGCATCATGACTGTGGAAGCTCTAATTAGAGAAGACTCCAGTGGTGTCACCAGAGCACCTGACCAGGAAGAAGGTAAGTACTACTGGGAAATTGAATCTCTGGGAGAAGTCACAGAGGTCTAATCAGAGGTCTGTGGAGGAAAGCTGCTCCTGTCTGAGGCATGTTTCAGCCAGGAGATAGTGGGTAGCAGCACTCAGAACAGCAACCAGGAGAGCCTCCTTTGCTGCTTGTTGTGCAGCAGTTTGGGTTTATGCAGTTCCTGTGGTGCACAGCACAATGAGCATTCTTAGGTCAAGTCACTTCACTGCCTCTTCACCTGTGTTTTTCTACAGAATGAAACACCCTTGTACATTGGGGGAGAAACAGGTTATTTTCAGACTAACAAAAGCAATGGCTTTTCCATCCCTCCTGGGGGGCCATCCTTCTTATTTATTTTATTGACCCACTCTGCTTTTCCCATTTGAGTTACAATTTGACAATTGCCATTAACTGCACCTTTTACAGTTTCTCCTGGCTGCTGTTAACACATCAAAGTTAAATAGTGGGACAAGAAATTCATTAAAATCCATTGCATTTTTAAATCCTGGCAGGATTTCTTTTGTGCAAGCCTACCAGGCCTCAATCATAACATTTTCACCTCTTGCAATTGATAAAAATGTATTTACTTGCATGCTGTGCAGGGCTTGCTGTACAAGAGGTGAGAAGGTAGGAAAGGCAACATAGACCTCTCCCACCTGTGCTGCTGCCTGGACACTGCTGTTGCTTCCCTGGGACCAAGCCTTGGCTGGGTTCTGCACTGGATGAAGCATCAGGGGTACAAAGGAAATCTGTGTTCCCCAGTTCTGAACCACCCAAGGGATCTCAGAAAACCCCACACTACTGGAGCAGCTGAAGAATAAAAAATGACATTTTTTGGATTCCAGCCTCTGAGGGGGTAAAGCACTTGTCCTTCTGCTTGACAGCAGAACACCTGTTCTGCCACACACGGTGAATAATCAGTGGCACACGATGCAGTGTCAGTGTCAGGGATTAATTCTCCCCAGTCACGTGAGCTCAGGCTCAGCAGCCAGGTACAGCTGCTGCCTCACCTGAGCTGTCATTGCTGCTGATCAGTAGGAAGTTCACAGCCTCTGGTGATGGCCCAGGGGCACCCAGCAAACTGTTTTACCAGTGATGGTGGAGCTGATCTTTGCTGCCAGCACAAAGTGGCATTAAGCCATCTGTCTCTACAGAGGCAGAGGGGCAGAAAGGAGCCCCTCACAGCACACAAGGGCCCCACAATTCATCAGAGGGAGAGACCTACCTTTATATGGGACCCTGACCAACCTTCCAGATCCTTGCCTGTGCCCCACAACTGCAGTGGGACAGAGGGACAAGTCCACAAATTTTCTCTTCCCCTAACTCCATCCAAGAGAAAGAGACTGTCATCACCTGGCTTTGAAAAACCCCAAACTTAATATGCTCAGAAAAGACTTCGAACATCCAAGACACAGCTTTCCCAAGTCCAGCCTGAAGGTGTGAGCTAGGCTTACCTGACTTAAAATAGCCATTAATAGAAGGATTTTTCTCATCTGAACTCAGACATGTCAAAATCAGATGTCTGATTTTAAGTCTGTCACCTCACACTATGTTTTCTTCTAGCCACAGGTGTCCAGAGGCCATTTACCTGACTTTAGATGCCAATTTTGGGATGACATGAACCACCTGCTGGAGACACCTACTACTTTTCATCAACTACAGGGAGACAGGAGGGTGAATACCCCAGAATTAGATGTCTAATTTTAGAGTGTCCTGAATTAGGTCAGGAAGATCACCTCCTGCCCTTACTGGCACGGCTGAACTCCTTGGGCCAATGCTGAAGGGACATGAGCAGAACCAAAGTGGGTGCTATCTGGATGAGGAGAAGGACAAGAGTGCCCTGAGTGAGGTGAAGGAGAATCAAACCTAAATAAATCATGGTGATGGAGTCAGACTATATAATCAAATTTAATATATATGATATATAATCAAATGGGGTCCTCTAGTCCAAGGCTCCTTCCAATAAATGCAACCACAAGATGACAGAGCACCAAGAGTGGATGATGAAGAAGAGAAGCCACTAGGGATAATCTAAGTGCAGGGTCATGGTCTTTTATTTCTTTCCATTTCTTCTCTTGCTAAGCTGTCTTTACCAGCTTTGCACCTATGTTGCCATCCTTGGGTTTTGTAAATAAATGTAATGTAAATCTATTTGCAGGTTTAACAAATAGTGTTAAAGGCATTTTGGGGAAAATGGGTAAAAATAAAGGAATTAACTACTTTGAGGTAGCATAATGGTATTCAAGGTTAGGATTAAGGCATTATTAGCCTTGTCTTGAGTATATTGTGCCTTGTTTATAAAATAGGATACATATTCCAACCTCAGCACTTTGGTGACCAGCAGTGGCAGGTGTGTGAAGAGCAGTGATCACTGTCAGCCTGGCAATCTCTCCAGAGAGGCAGGAGAGTCAGGAACAAGCCTTAACACCCCTGTCTCAAAAAGGGCTTGGCCACAGCCATGGAGCAATGGCTGGTATCATGAGCCAGAGTGAAGTGGGGCTCACAGGACTGCATTAATCTACTCTTTCCCAATCAATTGCTTCAGTGAGATTATCACAAACATGATGGATTGGATCACTTAATCCAGTTAGACGGGAGCTCAGGCGGATGGGTAAATAAGGGGAGCCAGGAGTTGTGTGGCCTCTGCTGACCCAGAGCAGCAGCCGGTCACGCTCTCACCGCCCTCCCTGACCTGCTTCTTGGGACTGACAGTGCTAACCAAACACATGCAGGCAGCACAAGGGGTGTGCAACTGCAGGCAAAGCGTTTGCCATCAGAAGGGATGAGGCTGGAAATGGCACCAGTGGCTATTCTTTACCTTGTGCAACCTTAAGAACGAACAAAAGGTTTCTCACAAAAAAAAAACAACCAACAACAACAAAGAGGGAAAAAGATAAACACTGCATTCAGCTGTTCCTGTGAGGTTTCCAGTGTTTTGAATGCTGGGTAAATGGCACATAAGGCTGGAAATGGCACCACTGGATTTTGGAGGGGGATGCAGCACAGCTGAGCTATGTTTAATGAGGGTGCTCTGGCAGCACTAGATCTGCACAGCAGCCAGTCTCTTGTCAACAAAATGCAGCCATTCCTGCCTTGTGTTATTTTATATTAACCAGCACAGTTGCTTAAAATTTAACACCTGAATTAGAAAGATTTTGATCACTAATGACTGCATGCAATGCTACACTCAGCATGAGCCATCAGACAGGCATCTTCATTTTGTGTACGCAAATCCAGCAGCTGGAAAAGGCAGCATTTGGGTTTGCTTTTTAAAAAGCTGAAATAATTCCACTCCTTACCCTTGATAACACCAACAAAAAGTCTGCTAAATATCCACCCCTTTTTTAAGGAAAAAAAAAAAGGATGCTCACAGTGAGATAAAAGCATGAGTGTGTTAACATAATATATGTGATTCATTATTAGCTGATCAATGATTAGATGTGGCATTCAACTCTAACCTCTTGCAAAGTTTTATTAGATGGGAGAATTAGTACCTGGACTGGCAAACAGGGGAGGGCTGAGATCTAGAATCCTGTATATTTATACTGACTAAGCAGACATCAAAGGATTCTCATGCAGGTTGTGGGTGAGGATTTTGTTTTGGGAGGGTGAGAACAAATCTTCCTTCAAAAGCTCAGAAATGCAGAGAAAAATTATGCATTTTGCTGACATCAAGCATTGAACTGTCGCAGTCAGAAAATGCAACCAGAGTCAAAAAAGGGTAAGAAATAGCAGAAATGAGTAGCAGAAGTCCATTCTCTTTGAATAATCACCACATACATGGGCATGTTAATACACAAACACACATTGAAATATATTTAGCTTACAGATGTTTTCAAAACTTTTAAAATAAATAACAGGTTTTTATAGTCTGGCAAACCCTGTATTTTGAGGTAATTAAGGCTGATTGCTTTCAGAGCAGCCTGTTAATAGGTTTTCCTTATTTACCAAGGGTCATTTAACATTTGCAGTGTACAAAACATTCCTCCAAATCATCAAGCCACTTTCCAGTAGCAAGCCTGATTAAATACATGGCACGATGGGTCTCACACTGGATCTCTCTGTGGCTCACAGTGTTCTATTTGCCCAGCAGTTTCCATCCCAAACACAGAAGAAGCACCTTATTACTGGTTCCTAGCCTTAAAGCTGCCCACATGGATATTTTTCCCTTCTGAAGTCTTCAAAACTTGCTCCAGGCTGTTGTCTTACCTCTGTATAGAAACACTGTAATTGCAGAGTCTTTGGGTAATATGAGGAAAAAACTTAGAGTCATTTCCAATGGCATGAAACAAAACTTGGGATCTCCCCAGGGACCCCTCTCTCTAAATTTCACCTCCAAGCCATGTCAGAGGAGCAATACCTTCCCTTCAGGATCTGAAGGAGAAGCCCTAACCAAGCACTGGGTCCCTCTGATCACACCCAAGGTTCATGGACCCCTCAGAGTATCCTTGGAAGATCTGCAAGAGCAAATTGCTGACCACTGGCAGAGCAGAGGTTGATCTGAACTTGAAGAATTGCAAAATGTCCTGGTCTCTAGAGAGGAGAGGGGCAGAGCTGTGCTCAGATCCACTGGAGTGACGTGATCAGAGAGGGCTGCACCGTGTAGCTCCCCAAGAGCAGCCAGCCTGGAGGAAATAGGAAGCAGCTGTTTTGTGCAATTATTTCTTCACAATGTCTGTATTGTAGGAGAGGGCATGAAGATGTGTGTTTCTGTGAAGAACCTCTCTTGTGAATAGGTAATCAGCACTAATTAAAAACTCCAGACAGCTTCTTGGGGGGGAAATCCAAGTCATACAGTGACAGAAATATGAGTGAGACAATTTTCTTCCTCTCCCACAACCACAGCTTGTCTCTGACAATCTGGCAATCCTGGCTGAGAAGTCATGCATGACCTTCAGAGGGTTTTGTCTGAAAACCACACAGAATTCTGGCTGTTTTCTGGAATCAGCTCTCATCTTTATTACGTTAATTTACCAGATCTGCTCTGCTCTATATTTTGATTGCATTTGTCAAGTGGAGAGCAAAAGTGTCAGAGGAAAACTAGGAAAAAACCACAGATAATGCCTGACTCTCAGGGAGGGCAGTAGATGACTAGAAGATACAGAAGAATGAGACTAAACTAAACTAATTTCATATTATTTGGGAACTGCCAGCTTCCATCATTGTATTGCAAATCTTACAGCGTTTGATTTTTTTTTTCCAAACACCCCAGAGAATATAAAGCTCAGTTTTATAGACATAAGTGCCTTGCTGTTGCAAAGAAGACAATGAAAACAAGCAAAAATACAAACCCCAAGCAAATGGAATGTGGAAAACAAATGGAACAAACCCCCACCCAACTCATCTCCTACCTACAAAGATCTTCCCTTATAATGTATATGTGGAATAGACAGCTTGAAATATATGATAGCACAATTAAAATGGTAACTTGGTTCTCTGTGGAAAGATGGCATTTATGGCAAACGTAACTTTTTCAGCATTTTTGCATATATGTTTAAGAAAGTTTGAGAATATTTATTTAGTTTGGTTAAAATGCCAAAGTCTGAAAGCCAAACTGATGAAAGATACTCAGCTTTACAGTATGCAAAAACTAACCCAAAGAAACATAATCATGTTTTATGTAAAAGCACACACACACACATACTCTCTGATGAATAATATGAGCTGAGTGAAAATCACTTACTCTTGCTACAACACACTGAACTCAAGGACTTGGTGACGCAGTTGCCAATCCCTCGTTCTCAAGGACCATCTGCTCTTGAATCTCATCTCAAATGCTTGCAGACACATTTTTAGCATTTTGGAACATGTACATTTACTGGTGCTTCCCTTACACACCTCTTGGAAACCCACAGTCCCAGAATGGCCGTATTTCTCACTTAAAGGACAGGTAGAAATATAAGTATCATCAAGTTTCAGAGTAAAAATCCCCCTGAGTTAAAGGGGTCAAACTGCCTCTTCCATGATACTGCCTCTCTCTTAGATGTGGGAATTTGTGAGATCAAATCTCATCCAGGTTTCTTCATAAGGAGGCAGGCACGGCATCTTTTAAAGAAAGATAATTCTTAGAGAACTGATGAGGTCACTAAAGAAATACTGACACAGTGCATTAACGAGGGCCAGTCTGATCTGACCTCTGCCTGAGCCATTGAATATTGTGGGATTGCTTTTAATATCGACTATTCTTCAGGGAGCAGGAGGTCACGAGCTACATGTTTCATACGGTGTGTGAGTGGTTTGTGGATGACTGATGCCTGCTGATCTTTGGGGCTGCATGGATCACTTGCAGTGAGAGGCACCACGTGTGATTAAAAATAACTCTGGGCTCACTCAGGATTGCTGTGGGGCAAAAGGTTATTAAACCTAACTGAGTTCATAAGGAGATGATCCAGAGGCATTCACAAGATCTGTTAAGGCAACTGAGATTGTGGAGTAGGGTCTAACATCGTAAGGGGCATCTTAAAATTGGTCAGATTACATCTGTGAGAATGCATCCACCTTGGATGCAGCAAAGCAGCCATGCAATAACCAGCCTTCTCTTTTTATTTCAGGAAAATCACTGCACAGCTCTGATCTGGAAAATCACTCCCAAACTCAGAATGTTCATTTCATATGACTCTTAGTTTGTCCCAGTGCATCTGGTAGGGTTCATCTTGCAAACTCTGTCCTTAACAATCTTCAATGTCCATAACTTTAAGATTCATACTCCTATAAAACCCTGACAAATGCCCATTCATTTACAGTATGATCAGGGGAAAAAACATATTTGCAAACCAGATTACAGAAAACCTGTTTCCACCAGCTGGTAAATTTTACTCAGGAATGCAAAAAGCCTAAGAAGTCTTTTGAGATCACACCACTTGAAGGACCACAATGGCTACTGAAAACTGTATGTTAGTGCTAAGACCTGTACGATATCTGGAGTGGACGTAGAGAGATGTTCATCCAATACCACAGAGCTGAAACTTCACAGCAGCCTCAAAGTGTTTCCAACAAACCAAGTCATCCACAGTGACCTTGGTCTTTATCAGTTCATGTCTTATACCCCTTGGCTGTCTGCATGGCCAATGCCACAGCCAGACAGAGGAAGAAGCTCATGGGCTTTATCAATTGGGACAGCTGACCAAGGTTGTTTCTCCTACGTTTGTTTTGACTCCCTGTTCATTTCTAGCCCATACTGGGGCTTTTTCTAAGTCCCTGAGTGACCTTATTCTCAGAGAGATTTGTGGGACAAGCCCTGTTGATTAGTGATGCTCTGCTCTATCAACTCTCATCTGTGAGGCCATGAACCACCCAACTCGTGACAGATCCAGAGGAGGAGGCTGCAGCCCGAGGACCAGCAGCACAGGCATTGCCAAATGAAAGGAGCACAACCCTTGCAGCTCAGCCAGACAGCACAAACGTGGAGCCAGCCCTCTCTGCCCAGACCAACCACTGCACCTTGCCAGCAAGGAGTGTGTGTAAAGTCATGTGTTATTTCACATGGGGAATGCTCTTTTATGGACTGAACCTTCTGGTTTGTCTCAGTTTGTGGTTCACCTCACCAAGTGGTCTTGAAGCACATGACCTAGGCTCCTTCCAAGTAAGTCCCAACTGAAATATGAGCCCTGCAGGAACGCAGCGCTAATGTGCTCCAAACAATGATGGACAAGACAGTTTATGGGATGTGGTTAAAGCTTGCCTGGAGTAAATCCCTGGAAATTGGTGCAAAAGAGAAGTCCTTGGCACAAACTGTTTCACTTCACAGTCTTGCTGCTGTTGGGTCACACTGCTGTCTAAGGAAACATGGCCAAAGGCTTCAAATACTGTGACTCTACCATAAAACTCATTATTGGACTATGGGGTAACATTAGGAAATGGTCTGATTACAAGACAATTTTCCCCTTGTACAAGAAGAGGATCCCACCTCTTTCAAGTCAAAACACAGATGCAATAATATAAGTAAAGCCTCTGTACTAACTCAGCCTAAGTGGCACATGAGAGATGCTTATGAGCTTAGCAAGACAGGGACCCCTGAGTCATATGCTGGCAAATGCTAAACCATTTGTTACTGCATCTTCTCTGCTCTTTTTTATCTCACTTATCATAGAAGTAGTGAACAATTGCCCCACCTTTTTTTTGTTTTTTTTTTTTGGATTTTTTTTCTTTGTAAAGCATTTGAAGTTGTCAAGGACTTTTTTCAAAAGGTTTCAGAGGTCACGTTACACAATCAGGTCTGGTTGAAGTGCTCTTGAGTGATGAACATGATAGAAAATGCTGATTTCAGTAAGTGAAGAAGAATGGGCTGGTGAATAAGGTTTGGGGTAAAATATGTGATAGACCAAAGTTTATTATGGAGCTGGGAACTCTCCTGCCTCTGACACAGTTGAGACAGCTCCATACAGTCTGTTAGGGAACAGGGTAGGATAAACAGAACATGGCCTATATACAGCTTATAGCAGGTATTTTCTTTGGTGAAGCACACAGCAGGATGGAACTCCCTGTATTTTAAACATATAATCTGTGCCCTTCAGTTTTGTGCCTCATCTTTTTTTAAAACTGGAAAGCATGGAATTAAAGTTTCCAACCTTTGTTCTTGAGGAATAAGCTTTCAAATGTGGAATTCCAAAATGCAGATGAAAAATACAAAATTTTAACACAACAAAACACAACCTTTCTGTTAACATGTTTTTAAGCCAGAATCATTAGGGAAGGAAAATTACTCATGATTTTTACTGTATGGATCTGTCACTCCATTATAACACAGAATTTAAATGAGCCTTTTCTCATATGATGCTTCATCTGTCTCTGAGTTGAAATGCAGTTAACATACATGTGGTGTTGGATTCTGTATGGCACTTGGTAAAAGCTCAACTTGAATGCAATTGAGACCTGCAGAAAAATAAGAAAGGGGAAATTCAGGAGGAAGAATTCAATTTCACTTTGTCTGTGGTTCAGATCTGACCTGAGGTGTCAAACAGACTGTGTAACAGAATCCACAACAATTCAGCAGACTCTCTGTAGACAAAAAGGGTCCACAGTGGAGAGAGATTGAAAAATTAATTCAATCCGCCTGTAAGAGGAGGCAAATGTCACGGAGTTAGGAAAAACAGAGAAGGGGTCATTACTGAGAACTTGCTGTACACAGTCTGACCTGTGCACATCAGGACAAGAAAGACAGAGATATATCAAGATCTTTCCTTCTCTCTGAGTAAGAACATGTTTTATAAACAAATGCACAGCACCTTGCATATACTGTTTAATTTAGATCCTGTCAGTTTTCTTATCACAAACCCCTGCTTTCTTGTGGCTTTTAATGACGTCTTTTGTACACTGCTTGGACGCCCTCTCCCAGGCTGAGCAGCTGCAGCAGGTTGGCTGACTCCTGCCCCCAAGAATTGGGAAACAGAAGAGTACTCTCTCTCTGTGGGGAGAGCATAATCCACATGGGATTTCAAAGTGTCTTCTAGCAGTGCATCAGAGAATCACAGAACAGGCAACAGAATCACAGAATAGAATTGGGTTAGAAGGCACCTATGATTTTTAAAAATCATTTGGTTCCAACCCCCATGCCATGGGCAAGAAACCTTCCACTGTCCCAGGTTGCTCAAAGCCCTGTCCAAGCTGGCATGAACACTTCCAGGGATGGGGCATCCACATTTACTCTGGGTAACCTGTGCCAGGGCCTCAACACTCTCACAGTAATGAATTTCTTGCCAGGATCTAATCTAAACCTGCCCTTTGTCAGTTTAAAGCCATCCTATCCTCTTTCAATTTAAAACCATTCCCCCTTGTCCTGTCACTTCATGCCCTTACCAAAAGCCCCTCTCCACCTCCCTTGTAGATCCTCTTCAGGTCCTGGAAGGTGCTCCAAGGTCTCCTTAACGCCTTCTCCAGGCATCCTCAGCCCAGCTCTGGACATCTGTACGCCCAGGAGTGCTGTATCCATGTCCAAAACAGAACCCAAGCCAGGGACCCCAAGGAACAAACTACCCAGCAAAAAATCAAACATCAAATGCAAGGGTGAGAGGCTGAACTGGCTCCACCACCAGCCCACCTCAGGCACCCAATTGCAGCAGCAATCTGCAATCTCTCTCGAGACATCCAAAGGCAGCTTCCTCTCTTTGCCAGCCAGTGGCACAGGGATTCTCAGTCCCACCTCCCAGGATTGAGTTGCTAGGCACTTAAATTATAGATACAAATTGTGACTTTAAATTAGGCAGGCTCAATCCCACACCTGGTACTTATATATTATGAAACAGCCTTTCATTATACCATCATGTATTTTCTTTTAATTCTCCCTGGATTGTTGCTTCACCTGGGATGCAGGATGGCAAATTGCTGGCAAGTGGCTGAGTAACTTAGAGGGGTGATGCCCACTGACTTGCTGAGTCTGGGAAGTGTGCAAAAAACATGGCAAAAAGGTACAGGAAGAAAAGTAAGTGGGCTTAGGCTTAACACAAATGCAGACAGTTAAACAGAGAGCTGAAGAAGGGCTCCTGCCTTATACAAGCTAAAAATTGGGATGCCAAGATGGAAAGACAAGTCCCTGGAAAGTTCTGCTGTCTGGTAATTCAAACATTCCTTCCTTCCTTCCCCTGAACACAGCAGTCACTATTTCAGTATAAGCTTGGACTTTAACTTTGCTGGTAATGCTGAGAAACTGCCAAGAAAAAAGCAATCAGCTCCCAGTGCAGAAGTTAATAATCTGAAAATGTCACCAATGGCTATTTCAGCCACTTACATATTTCCTCAGCTCCCTTCCAAATGTGGAAGTTTCTCTACATCGTCTTTTTCCCACAAAACCCCAAATTTTCTCTAAGCATAATTTTTCTGACCATGACACACATCCTCATTTATGTTAAGTTTTCCTGCTCAGATATTGTTGGACACCCTGGGAGAGACCTGGGCTCTGCCCCTTTTTCTGCCACTGCTTGGTACCAGGCACCTCACTTAATCTGCAGCTCTCACCTTTCTCCAGGCTAAAAACAAGAGAAAATCCTGGAATTAGATCTGGAATAATACTGAATACTGAAGTCTGTCTTGGTAGCAATTCAATTACGTACCGTGTCCTGTAAAGCTTTGAAAAATCAAGTTCTAGGTGTTTCCAATAATGTAGCTAAATTGAGTAGACATTTTTGACCTTAAAATATCTTGTACTGCAGCTCCTCATCTGTAAAATGGTGGTAAAAGCATCTTCTCTTCTCATAGAGTTGTTTATAAAACTGACATTTGTGAAGGTCCCTGATAATATATAGTAGGGAGAACATTAAAAGCACCCGTGAGGCAATTTATAATTTTGCCTTCAAAGCAGTATTTCAATAGTACTCAGTAATAGTGTGCAGCACTTTATACATGGTTTTTTTGGTTGCAATTCATATTTGATTTTTTGGTGTCAGTCAAACAAGAAAGTATAAAAGTTTTTCTTAGTGACATCTTTCTATATTCAAATGAGAACCAAACTAGCAAGGAAATTACATGATTCTAATTATGCTTTGTGCATATAAATCAGCTGTGAAATAATTTGAAACTCTTGTGTGTTTGGGATCTTTATCAATGAGGCAGAATAATTACCAACAAACCTCCATTAAGCCTCACTTTAAAAAGAAATGGTTATTAAATATGAACACAATTCTGCACTTCAAAGTCAAAATAACTCCCCAGTGGACTGGGCAGATATGAAGGCTTGTATGCATCAATGTGCATATCTCCAAAAAAATTAAATGATAATTATTTTGCTTTTAAAATAGGAATTCCCCCCTTTACCTTTTATTGGGGCAAGAGATTGCTGTGACCTAGAAACAAAGTTAAGCTTGATCAAATGCAACATGGCAGTCAAATAGCCAGTCCAAATGCAATGTCAATAAACATAAAACAAGCATTGATAAAATTCTCAATAATGCAGATTCTCAATAAGCATAGAATATTTTATTCTCCCAAGTAGCAAACCATGTATAGATCAAGCAATAAGACATCAGTTTCTCTCTTCGATCTGGTCCAGTGAACACTGATAATAGATCTTGCAAGACAGGCTGAAAAATGTCTATTGCTGAACATCAGCAACGAAATATTAAATTAAAAGTTCCCATAAACAGATCTGGAAGGCAAATAATGTCCTCTTGCAGAGCTCTGTTCAACAAAGAAACTCACTACCCTTTTCAAATAGCCAAACAGCCTATTCCTGATTTTATACTCGATGGAACAAGTACCTGGGGGTGAAGCCACTTGCCCCAGCTGCCCAGGGAGCTCTCCCTGAGCTGTCCGTCTCTGTTTGTGTGTGTTGGCCATAATCCACTGTGGGTCACCCCACGGAGTCCCCACACAGCGACACGAGTGCCCATCGCTGCTGGGGGACATGCAAGACCTGCTCCCCATGGACACATGCAGCCAGGCACCAGACAGAACTTTTAATGGTGTTTTAGTCTGATTCCCTCTGAAGGTCTTATTATCAGTCACCCATTTCATAGGTGAGCTACAGACCCAGAAAAAGCAGTGCAGATGAGGTGACACCCAAGGGCAAATCTTGCTCCTGCCTTTGAGAAGTGACAGCCCTGTGGTTTCTCCAGGCAGGCTGTCCCCACGCTCACAGCAGCAGCAGCATCAAGGCTGGGCTCTGCAGAGGGATTTGCTGCCCTGGGAAGGCAAAGCTGCAGGTGCAGGACACACATTGCTTCTGCAGGGACCAGCGGGAGGACCTGGGTGTGCTCCTGGCTCTCAGAGCTGGGCATCCTCTGGGAAAGCGTTGTCACAGCTCCCTCTGCGGGCCCTGCCCTCCGATGGTTAAAAGCATCCTCCCTGCCCAGCCTGCGTGCCCAGAAGCAGAGAGAGGCAGAGCAGGGCTGGAGGGAATGCTGGATGGGGGGTTCACAGGCAGAAACATGCGTGCAGACCCCTGTGATGTCCCTGTAAGTTTGAAGGACAATAACATTTGGTTCTGTGAAATTCTAGGACTTATCACTTGGTATGAGGAATAACTAGCTCACTTTCAGGATGGAACCTATTTATAGCAAGCAGAGAAAGGTGACTTGGAAAAAATGTTTAACCCTTCCACTTAACTTATTACTCAAATAATTATTCAGTGTCCTTCTCCCCACTGGAGCAGTTTGAACCCTCCTGGCCTGCTGGGGAGGCAGCTGCCACATCTTGGTCCTGAAAGACTTGGGACAAATCCAACCCTTGTTCCAAACATAAACCATGCTGCACATGCAGAAATCAGTATTTCACAGCACATCTGGGGGCTCCCCAGCAAACCCAAGTCATTGCATCACCTTACTGTGCCCTTCCCTGTGCCACAACCATCTCTTGCTCTCACCTGCAATGAATGACGAGTTTCAGCTGAGCCCCTGTACTGCTGATGGATGTCTGCTCCAGTTCCCATGAGGGAAAGTCTCCCCAGAACCACCTTGGGGTGTTTTCTGAGGCCAAGCAGCATGGATGGCTGCAAACAGAGCTTCTCATCAGAACTGGCTGATGTTCTGTACACCACAACTTTTTTTTTTGCATGAGATTATTGCTCAGCTCTGATAATAAAAACATGCCTGACTGCCCTCAGCAGAGTTGTTCTCACACAAAGCATCATGCTTGTGCTTCCTATGTAAAAGAACATAACTAATGTAAAGGTGGGAAATGGAAGCAGTTATAAATCTATATTTGAAATCAAATACAGGCGCAGGGTAACACTTCCTTGTAGACAAACTCCACCTCATATTCCCCAGCCATCCCTGCACATCCATTTGAAGGGATGGGCGAAGGACAGGACACATTGTAAAGCTAAAGCCACCAGAGCCAGGATATCCCCTTTCTGCTGCAGTGTGCATCAGAGGAATCCAAGGTGATCCCATTCTCATCACACCGCCGGTGTGCTGAGAAACTTGCTGTGCAGACACGCTCCACAGCCTCCCACAGCACTGAAGCTCTGCCACTGCCTGTGGCCCTGTTCCTGTGACACATGCCAGCTCCCCAGCCAGCCCAGCAGACAAGAAGGGATTCGGTGTAGACAGCCTCAAACAGCCTCGTGCCTCAGGCACCCTCACCCGCTGCGGGGATGCCGGGTCTGCTGAGGACACGGATGCTGGATGCTGGATGCTGGATGCTGGATGCTGGATGCTGGATGCTGGATGCTGGATACTGGCTCAGCCTCTCCTGCTGTGACACACACTGGCCTGACAGGGCTCCCTCCAAAGCTCAGCCCACAGGTGATCGTGAAACCTCAGCACAGTTAAGCTTTAAAGACTTTCAGTTCAGAGGTATCTTAACATTCCTAATGCAAAGGAGGTCTCGCTGCTCTGGCACTTGCAACACTTCCATTTCAAGCACTTAATTTCATTACTGAACCTAGCCCAAGGGTCTTCTCATCTGTATTCTCTGTCTTGCAAGGATTGATCTAAGATCTACCTTCCTATCTTCTAGTAAATGTAATTGAGGTTTGAAACAACCAGGTTTAGCCTATTTAGAAGCATTAATGTTCTGTGAGGATGGAAGCTCCATTACTTTAACATCCCACGGCTAAAATTCCCTTGTAGCTGTTTATTGACCTATAAAGATGTGACATAAATGCATCCTTGATATGAAGAAAATGGTGAGGCAGGTATGACATTTCTCCCCCAGGCAGCTACTGCAGCTTCAATTATCTTATCTGCAGGAAAAGTGGCTACAGAAACCTAATCACTGCTTCATTTACTTATAGCCAGCCAAAGCCAGACCACTCAGCAACTGTACCTGTCACCCTGTCCCTGAACACATCCCCTCCAAGTGATTATCAGATGTGCTAACAACCTTTGCACCACTAAGAAGGGAATAATCAGGTTGCATGGTCATTTCTGACAAATTGGTAAAATTCTCTAACCAAGGAACTCTGCTACAAAATAAAACATTTGGGGAAAAAGCCCACACCACCACTGCCACCAACACCACTGTCCCTAGAAGGTCAATGTTTCTTTTGGACCTGAATTAACTTGCAGTCAAATATACCATACAAACCCTGACATGAACACAGAGATTATATTGATCAGCCAAATTGGAAAGGGTAATAGAAACAGGGGAATTAACATTTGGGAAGTAGTTAAAGCAAAGAGCTGTAGGAGAAAGCAGAGACATAGAGACACACTCCCTCCCCCTTACATATCCCTCTTCTAATTACATTTAGCTAATCCGTTCAATTAACATTGATGAATTTTATGATGAAAAGCATAATGAATCCATTAAACACAAAACAAGTATTGGCATAAATCCTTTTCACCCCAGGAAGTGAATTATATCAGAAGAGCTACAGTAATTTACTAATAAAGTGATCTAATGATGAAAAGGAGCCATTCATTTTGTGGCCAGTTAAGATCCAGGCTGGCAGGGGCTGGATCCTCTGGATCAGATGGTGATGCTGAGGGACTCACTCCACTCCCAAGCTGCAGCAATTGGAAGCAGAATTGGGCCAATCACACACATCACTCGCTGCTAAATAATAATAATAATAATAATAATAATAATAATAATAATAATAATAATAATAATAATAATAATAATAATAATAATAATAATAATAATAATGTTGTTACACCGACACGGTCAGGTTTTTTCATCTCCCCACTCCTGCTAGACTCTTCTATAAAAAGCCAATTTGTTAAGCAGTTAGTCACTGCTTTATAATTCATAGACTCTCACGAAAGTTTTAATGAGAAACCACAAAAGCAGTAAGGGGGAAGTAGGGGCTGAGACAACTATTTATAAGGCAGCAAATATCCTGCTAGAACAGTCTCATCTTGTGACGTGTGCGTTACATTTCTATCATGTGCATGCTAAATTTATATGTCATGCATTCCCTTAACAAGACTATTCATACAACTATGATAAATAGGGCCATAATCTGTGGCGATTTCCATCCTTCTGTATGCCAGCAGAAGTCTCTTAGCAACCGTTGTTAGGGGCAACCACAGCATCCAGCATCTTTTCGTGGAATTCAGCGGCAACCAAGCTTCCACCGGCTTACGATGGAGGCTCCAGCTATACCTCAGAGAAAACAGAGCCTCCCTTCCCCCTTCCACAAGCCCACGCTACCAAGAGACACTCACTGCACAGAGAGTGAGGCTCAGCAATTATTAGAAATTATCAATTTAGCAAAATCCAAGTGGCCGTTTTGGACATGATGTGTATCTCTTCTCCTTTCACACTACAAGGCTATTAGCTTGTTCTCCAAGATCACAACAGCCTTGTCCTCTCCCCAGCCTGCTTAAAATTCACGACAATGTCTTTAAATGAGGCTAGGGAACCTCTGTAATGTGCTACAAAGAAATCCCTTTACTAGTCCCCTGTTGAGATGTGTCACGGATGCACTCCCAGAGCCATGTGCCATGTGTCTGCCTGTAAGGTTACAGCCATGATCTTAATGCTCCTTTAATATTTTATTCTGACTGTAGCCTAATGCCATCTAATTACTGAGCATCCCCCACAAGAGGAGTTGCTACAATTCATCTGTTTTTCCAGGATGCCATTTTTATTTTCAGTGGGAACACAGACAGTCCTTCTGAATCAGGACTCTCCAGATCATGCCAGAATGCTGAAGGGTCTTCTGGATGAAAGGAGAAAAAACCCAAATGGGTAAAGTCCAACCGAAAAAGTGATGGGGGTTTTATGCCAATCAAACCAAAGTGTGTTTTGAGCACCGCCGGCTTTAATGATGACATCTGTGATATGGGCTGAGAAGGGCATTGGGCTGCCTCTTCCCTGGGGATTATATGAATATTTCATCTCAAATCAATTACTGAGTTGCTATTCCCACTGCTCCCCTTAAGGCTGTCAGCCAACTCACTTTAAACCTCCTATTCTGAGGCAGTTGACATCTCAGCCTTAAAGCAAATCCAAAAACCACATGTACAAACCCTCTCTTTTCTGATATTTGGCATCAGAAGGGCTTACCCTGAAATGACATCATAATGTTTTGATGAATGGAAAACTTTTCTTATTTAAAAAAATTCCCAGCAGTTTTCACATATACCTTTTTCCTCATTTGCATTTAAATTACTTCATTAGGTGCTGTACCATTTTCCTTGTGTTTTATTTGTCTTCCAGGAATAATTTCTTCCCTCTCTCTTTCAAACTTGAAAATTTGGCAAGTTTCACCCAAGCTCCATGTTGGAGCAATATTTAGATTCAAACCAAAAGAGCCAGGACTGTCAAAGTTGTGGGTAACATTCTCTTCATTGTAAGCAGTTGCACAGCTGTCAGATCAGAACAAGAGATGAAATATTATTTGCCATAATACTTAGGCACTACTGGTTGATTTATGGATCTTATGCCAGACTTAGATTTGAATTTCCTTGTTTATCCTACAGTTGAATCATTGCCTTGTTGCTCCCTCCCATGAGAACTGGTCAGGAATTTCAAGCTTATATTTGCCAGCCAAGGAATTATTCTGCTCTGCTTGGAATTAGCATCACTTGCTCAGCCTCGTTTGATTAAATATCCTTCTGTATCTCTCAGCCTTCAGTCCTGACTGTATCCTTAGGATACAGCAGTGAGTCAAAAATGCCTTCTTCACAGCTTTCAGAGATGTTTTGGCAAGAAAATTTCTCAACTAGTTTTAGAGTCTTATAACAGAGATACTATGGACTAATCCTGAGCCAGTTCCTTGACTCACAGTAGTGAAACAAATCAGAGCCACCACTCACCCTTGGGATGAGCTGGATTTGAAGGGAAATGGTGGGGCCTTCTGACATTCAGGTGTCAAAATTTAGACAAAACTCTCCACCTTAACTGCTAAGAGGAAAAGTAAGATTATGAAGAAGAGGAGAAAAACCTCAGCTGTATTGTGATTCTACAAGCAATTTCATGTCAGACACAGCCATCTGGAAACAGGCAAGTCCTTCTATCTGTACTGTATATTATTGCTTCACTTAAGAACCCCAAGTCTTTTGGGATGTCTCTGTACATCCCATCCCTGGACAGATCTCCCCTGGAAAGGATTTCCATATAATGCTCTCACAGGCCCTTGGGCTGGGCTCAGCCCCTCATAGTAACTCAGGCCCCTGTGCAAAGGAGGGGAAAAAAGCCCAAAGAAAAAACATATTGCTTCAGCAGGATACTAAAAAACATCCAAGTGTGAGGTGATGGGAATAGCAGAAGCAGTGCATTAACCCTTTTTCTCCTGAACACCATGAGCAAGTGAAAGGAGCAAGGAAAGGCGTGGTCTTCACTTCCAGAGAGATCCAACACCTGGTTATTTATAGGGTGATCACAGATTTGTTCAGCCTTAATTGCAAGGTAATTCAAGTCCTGTGGAAAGAATGCAATGGAAAAAAGGGAAAAAAAATCAAGAAGGGAGAGAGGAGTGAAAAAGGAAAAATAAAAAAGTAGGTCTAAGAAAGACTACAGTTCATGAAGAAAATATCTCTTATCAACACAATGACATGGTGAAAGACAGAGATAAATGGCAAAGGAACTCAGCACAGAAAGAGTCATTTAACCAACTTTGCAGTGTGGTGCCCTGTCTCAGTTGGATGAGACTGCTTCATCCCAGCACACAGGTCACAGAACCTTGTCTGGATGTCAACAGAATCCTCAGGGTTTTTTAATTTCATTTACTTTTAATTGCTCTTGCAATTAGGCACACCTACAGATTGAATTAAACTCTAAGGATGGTTTATCTGATGTTTCACAAGTTTGAGAAGACAGTAATTAATAGAGCAAATATTAGACTTACAAGTGCCCTCACTGCTAACTGCTACCACTTCTTTGGTATCTTTTTAATGTGGATGTTCATTTTATAAGGCCATTCACACTCACAGATGGATCTGAATTCTGGCACTGGACACGAAAAAGCAGCGTTCAGGAAAACCCTGGCTGTAGGTTTGCATTAGCTGTAGAACAGATACAATTTCTTTTGTGACTGGAACTAATGCAATCTGCAAGAAAATCAATGCAGGTTCACAGGGAAATAAGCAGACAGTTAGCAGAGCGTAGTGCAGTCTAACAGAGACATGCTCTGCTAACACTGAAACATGCTCAGTAGTCATGCTTTTGATCTTGCTTCCTTCATATTACAGCCAAGCTTTCCAGACTACCAGGAGTGCATCACACAGCTTCCAAACATATCAATCTTGCATCCCTTTTACTGTCTGCGCTGGTATTTGCATTATGAAGACTGATCTGATTATTCAGTGCTGGTTCCAGAAGTGAGTGTTCTCCACGCTCACTTGGATTATCAATGTGAAAAACATAGTGGCAGGACTACAGACTAATTATTTTTAAATGGATTTTTTTTTTTTTCTCTTTTACAAAGGTGCTGGCTCTATTTACTCCATGCCTCTGATCAAAGATGCATTAAAGCATCTTCCTATCTGCAAATGAGAACTTCATTCAGGCATGGTGTTTGTGTGTGAGTCCTAGTGCTTCTTTTTCTGTTCATTTCTAATGCAGTTTTGAGTTGTTTAGTTTTTTTGTTTAGGGTTTATTTTATTTTATTTTATTTTATTTTATTTTATTTTATTTTATTTTAGTGCTAAAGCAATCATACTTTATGATGCCAAATCTGTATGGAAGGAGGAAAAAAGTAATAGGTCCTAAATCATCAGGGCAATGCTAGAAGAAATTTGTCCCACAAGAGGATAAAAAAAAAAAAAGTGAAAATAAATAGTGAAGGAATTACACTATTTATTCATATACATCATTGCAGAGTTAAACACAGTGCTGGAAAGATGCAAAAATGGAGCAATACACATAGAGGAAGATTAAATGTACCCAGGAAAAAAGAGTTTATCTGACACATAGGGATTCCCTTGGCATGCAGGACCATGTGACTGTTGGTGTGAAAAGCCCAGAAGCAGAAAATGCACCACTTTCAGAATGTTTCTATTTGTGCTAATCTGTAAAACACAATATGTGAAAATCTGCTGCTTTATTTGGTGAATGAAGAAGTGACAGCAAACAGTTGATATAAATGGATACTTTCAGGTCACGAATAGTTTTTGCTAGGACTACCATAAATATATACATTATTAAGGGTATTGTCCCCCTCTCAGCTGGAAAACCCTTTCCAGCTTGCTAATGATTTTCTTGGAATTTGTAATTCTGGCTGAAATTTTCATTCTGGATGATTATTCCTTTCTCCTCCGAAATTCAGGCAATGCTGGAGTTGTTTATTGTAGAAAGATTGTTAGGCAGTGAGGGAGGTGTAGTGAAGGCATTTTTCAACACTTGCAGCAATCTCCAGAGCTGTACAAACCTCAGGCCATGTGGCAACTACTTGAAAGTCATCAAGCATTATCTGTGCACCATAATCACACTGCAGAGTGCTGCTCTCCCACAGAGAACTGCCCACTCAGTTAAACTGTGAATGCTTGCAAAAAACTACAACATTTGCCTGGCATGGTCTTCCCATGGGGTCACTGCTGGCTTTGGGCACAGCCCTGCTCCAGTGTGGGGTCCTCCAGGGGCTGCAGGTGGATCTCTGCTCTGGTACCTGGAGCAGCTCCATCCCCTCCTTCTGGTGTGTCCTGGGTGTCTGCAGGGCTGCTCCTTCACATGTCCTCACTCCCCACTCCAGCTGCATTTACTTTTCCCCCTTCTTAACCACCTTATGCCAGAGGAGCTATCTCTGCTGCTGATGGGCTCAGCTTTGGCCAGTGTTGGGCTCATCTTGAAGCTGGCTGACTTTGGCTCTGCTGGACATAGGGAAAGCTTCCAGCAGCCTCTCACAGAGGCCATCCCTGTAGCCCCCCACTACCAAAGCCTTGCCATACAGACCCAGCACAGAAGCAAACAGTCCCAGGGCAGTGTGACAGCAAGACATAACCATGCAGATCGGTTGCTGCAGTTGCACAAAGAAACTCGAAGAATTTCATCACTTCCAACTGAGTGACTGTGCTGCTTAATATTATTAATTCCCTTTTTTTTCCCCCCTTCCTAATTGCTTTATTAAAAGTCAAAGAGCAAGAGAGTTTCTTGAGGCAACAGGAAAATCTCTCAGAGAAATCTCCCAGGATTTGCTGCTGGAAGCTGTATTTAATACTGTGATTGCTGATGTGTGATAATGGGTCAACAGCAGGGCAAGAATCAGGGCAGGCGGGTCCTGGTGCAGAGAACTTGTGCCTGTGCTGCACATTTGGTGTCTGGGACAGCTGGCAGCAGCAGATTCCAGCAGGCATTTGATGGTGTGGATGTACCACAACAGCCACAAACCCCAAAGCTCCTTGGCTTGGTGAGACAAAGCCACACAACAAGGGCTGCTGAAAAGGGGTTCCATGTGAGGCCCTCAACAGTCACATCCCTGTGGCACCAAGTGATGGGTCTGTTTGGATTTCTCAAAAACACAAAACACGAGGGGTTTCTTTAACTGTGAAGTGCAAGGGGAGAAACACCTGGCAAGACTTGTACAAAACACAAGTGAAGGCTGACACAGAAATCCAACTCCCCTTATCCCTCGAAGCCTCACTACCAAGGTGCAGAGCAGGAGAGCAGAACACGACAGGCTGATCAATTCCTTGCAGCAGCAACAAGAACTGCAGTGAAGATGAAGCTGACATCGAACACTGTAATATTAAAAAAAAAAAGGGTTTTTTCTCCAGTTGAAACTACAGTTGAATAAGCAGTTTGTAAAGTAAAATAAGAAGTGAGGTCCATCAGACTTCACCAGAGCAGCCTGCTCCAGGATATTTGGATTATGGACACTGCATAGCAGGTACACTGTCAGCTCAGCATCCCCTCAGGTTTGATACATATATGAACAAGTGGTCAGTGCACAGATACCTTCTGTCATCTTTCTGATTTTGGGCATCAACCACAATCAATAGTGATGTATTGAGGGCATGTGGGTTTCCCTGTGAGGGCAGAAGTGTCAGATTTAACTCCCAAACAGAATAAATTTACTCTCACAGAATTACCTGAGAAAATTTTAAACTAGGGACAGATGGAAGATGATATCAGCAAGGCCAGTTGCATAAATATCTACCAGGTCTATAACTGGGAGGGATTTATGTCTCCCATGAGGTCCCACAGTTTCATTATTATCAGTACAAAACCAGTCAGCACCAGCCAGTCAAGCTTTGAACTTGACCTGTATTACACCTTTCACAGCAGAGCAGCCATAACCTTCAACCAGCAACACCTGGGCTTATAGGAGAGGGAAAAATAACTGACTTCAGTTCTTACCCATGGGCTAGGTAAGGTGCACTAAAGCAGATAAAAATCACAAGCCCAATAAACAAACAGATACAGGAGCAAGCAGATGCAGATGTCCTTTATTTGCCACAGTATTTTGACTAAATCCATTTGCACAACTGACACTGCAGCCTGAAGATGGTGGCAGCTGCTGATATGGGTTCTGGTCACCAAATAGGAAGCCTTCATCCCCAAGGAAAGGAACAAAACCCGTTCTCTGTAGCACACAGCTACAGTCTCCTTGCCAACAGCACGGCCAGGCTGTGCTGAAGGGTCTCATCCTGTTGGTCACAGCCTCGTTGCTTGGTGAGAGCCTGGATGGGGATGCAGGCAGCTCCTGCCATCAGAGGAGCTCCCAACAAACAGGCACATCTGTCTCCCTGGCTGAGGCTGTAAATTCTGTCATGAAATACAGGTGACCTTTAGCAAATGTGTCTTCTCTGTATCCATAAAGTCAGTCACAGCAAACCTCTGTTGGGTTGTGGGATCATGTTGGTCTCCAGCTATTACAGTAATAAACATGATTAATTGCAGCTATAAAAAGCAATTTTATTCTGGCAGCTAACCTCATGAAAGAAAAAAATTAAATAAACCAAAGAATGAACTGCAGTATGACATTTTTACATCCATATTGGTTTATCTTCTGGCTTTGGACTGTGACTCTGATGGCTTGTGATGGGAATGACATTTGCTTTTGCATGGTCAGTATTTGCCATCACTGCTCTGCAGGATGGAGGTGCCACAGGTACTTTCCTTTACAAGGAGAGAGCTGCATCTCTCCAAGACTGTTTTATCCATTAGCAAATATTGGTGACAACCGTTTTTTTATGTACTGCAGCAACAGGAGTCCTTTGCCAAATCATGTAAAAGCCAACCTTGCAACTTCAGGTGATGAGCAACCTCTTCTGAACAACTGGAGTTGCATGTTCCTTAATCTGAATTTATTTAATCTTAATTACTTAATCCTGAATTTACTTCATCTAAAACAAAGGCTTTTTATAGGAGTCTGTTGCTGAGACTCAGAGTATATAATGTCATGAATACACATCTGATTGTATCTGATACAATCTGATAAGAACTGCTTGGAGAACACAGCCCTGTGTAAAGTCCAGCTGTCAGAAAACTTCAACTAGACTGAACATCAAACATGTTAGTTGCTATTTTATTTTCTTTGTAGCCTTTTAATCATCAGCAGAACATGATTCATCTCTTTGATCATCTTGAAGAATTCACGTAACATAAATGATTTTACTCAAGGGTTTTTTGATTTAGCAGAAAATGCTGTAACAATATCCAGTGGCTGAAAGCTGAGGCTTGCAACATAAATCAAGATGCATATTTTTAACAAGCATAATCAACTATTGGAGCAATTTGCCCTAGGATGAAGTGGCTTTTCCAGTACCTATGGCCTTTAAACAGCATTTGATTTTTCTGAAGGATTTGACACTTCAATCTCCAATGTTCAGAGTGAAGACAGGATCTCGAAGCTAATGTGTATGGGTTATGCTGGAGTAATTTCCCATGACCTATGTGTCTTTTCACTGAAAACAGAATTTTCCCCATGCTTTTTGTAGTTTTTATAGCTCCATTTACCAAATCCTGTATTGCATTCTCTTAACTTTCCAAACAAAGCTGTATTTATCGTGTCTTAAATTAAAGGGAAACTTCAATAGATACTTCATACAAATATTCACAGCTGCATAAATCAACTCAAAGAGAAGATTGGGTGTTTATCAGCAAGAAAACATAAGCTGTAGGAGCATGCTTTGTACCTTTATTTCTTTGTGCTTCTCTTGTAAAACATTAAGGATGTCCTAGGATGTGAAGTAATTAGGCAGATAGATTATTACAGCCAAGTAAATGCCACACACTCCTTTCTCTCTGGACAGCTTGTAACTCACCATTTATTTCCTCACTACAATGGATTTATTTGCAAAAGCTGCATTGCCCTGATATGGCAGTTGTAAAAATATTTAAATATCAGAATTTATTCTGATGCTGGTTCTTTGAGTCAGGGGAGTTGAAGCCACCATTGTGCTTCCCCAGCCTGGAGCTGTGGTCTGTACTCAGCCCTGCACACAGCCCCAGCTCCAATGAGAGGGGTCTCACACTTTTTCCCCATCCCACACTGATCCCTTTTCTCTCTCATCCTTCTCTTGACAGTCCCAAAGGGTTTTCAAAGCCTCCAAGAACACCCCCCTTCACCCAAAGAGCTCAAAGTCTATGGGAATAATTAATCAACCTTAGGGAAACTTTTTTCTTCTTTTTAGCAATAATTTGGCCCCATAAAAAAGACTTAAAAAAATAAAAAACCCTAAAATGAAACCCCAGAAGAAACAAATACCTATTTCAAGGGGTCTTTCAAATTACTGTAGACTAAAATGTGCTTTTTATATAAACTTTCTCATTTTATCCCCTCAAGTGCTTAGAAATTCAAAACCAGTGTGCCAAGGTGGCTTCCTATTTTCATGCTTTCCCATGTCCCTGTTCTCAGGCTGTACTGCCATTTGACTTTCTTCAGCCTTTACCTGTGCTTGTCAGCTTGTGAGCATTAAAAACTCAACTCTAAGCACAGAATGACCTGTTCTTCACAGGCTATGACAACTAATGCATTACATCCCTCCAGTAAAACAGCTTTATTATAACAGCTGGATTGTGGTCCTGTCTTTTTATCTCAGTCTCCTCAGGGTAATTGAGAAGTGGAGTCAATTAAGACACAGGGCTAAGATGGATGTTGATTTTGGACCCTGTTTATATCAGAGTGACCTCACACTTCAATTATTTATCCGTGTTATCACAGGATTTAGGAGCAGCTGGCATGGAGCAGCTGCCATGCTGCTACAGCACCAGGAAGACTCCTTTTTTGTGTCTTTCCTCAGTTAAAGGATTTACAGCCTGAGACAGACAGACAGACAGAGTGGAGGAAGCAAGAGACAGATAAGCCATTTTCCAGCAGTGAGCTGCCAGAATTGCCAGCTGTCCTGTGTCAGCCCACAGCACAAGTCCCACTTCACCTGGCACTGCCTGGTCAGAGCCAAGGCACACCAGGTCTGTGCATCCCATCTCCATCAGCCACAGCCACTTCCTCCAAAACAGTCTGATGAACTGCCAAGACTTTTTGCCAGTGGAATGAGAGCTTTGGAAATGTCAGACCTGGAGGCTGTTGCTTCTCATTAGGAAAAGCAAGGACATAGCTTCCTAAGCCCCCAAGGTGTACCTCCAGCTACACCTCCTGCAGCCAGGTGATGTGAGGGCTGCTCTCCTCCTCCTGCCACAGGCTGTGCCAGTGCCACCTCTCTGTGGAGAATCAGGGAGCCCCAGAAGTGCTGGGAGGAACACCAGGGACAGATCTGGGCTGTCCATTGCTATTCAGGCAGGAGGGAGGATGAGTTCAGGCTCATCCTTAACCTCAACCACCCAGGCTGAGCTGGAAGGAGCAGCCAAGCTGTGGTCTTTCCAAACCCAGACATGAACAAGTCTCTGTAGGATGTGCATTTGTTTCTCTTGTTTGGTGGGAGATGGTGAGCACAAAGCAAGTGTATACAATGGTGCATGTATGAATATTTCTCTCCCACTCTCCAGGCAGCTGAAGGGGGACAGAATTGTGTTAAAGTCTCTGTAAAGTGTCAGTCACTGCTTGTGAGAGGTCACTGTCACTGCAGCAGCTGTTTAAGATCCCCTGCGTGGTTGTGCTGTTCTGCATGGAGAGAAGTTCCAGCCACAAGGAAGGAATTGCACATTCCAAGGCCCTTCCCAATGCAGAGCTGCTCGTCATTTTCCTTGTCGATACCTGCCTTCAATTTACTCCACACAGGATCACTGTCAGCCTCATTTTCTCTGCTTTTACATCCATGCAGCTGGGAAAACAGCTTCAGTACAAAAGGCAACTGTGTAAAGACAGAATAGAAAGGCTACTAAAGGCAAGAGCAGGCTTTAACTAGGTTCTGCCTTAGAAACCTTTCTGGCTGTATTGTTGGAATATTGCTGCATTTATTTTTTCAAAGATTTATTTTTTCCATCCAATTTCTTCCACCTGAATTCTGATCAGGTTGTGCTTGCTCTAATACAAACTAATAAGGAAGATTTCAGTCTCTGTAGCAGAACAATTTGGCAGCAGGGGACAGGGCAGGTTTCTCTGACAGATGCAAATATTTACACCAGACAGCAAACATGTCACAGGGTCGAGCAGCAGAGCAGCTGCCATACCAGCATAAAGCCACATAATGTTCTCTTTGGCTCCAGGTTCACATAATTGATTGAATCAGCAGATAATCAGTTACACTAAACACCCACTAAATCTTCTCTTTGTCAGCGAAGATGCAGCTTCTTATAGAGAGGGGCATTTGAAGGATGAGACCAAGCTATTTCCCAGAGTCATGTGTAAACACGAATGTCATTAGTTAAAATGTGCATTGCACACATTTAAACCAGCCCCTTGTGGCCTATGGCACCAGCCAGGGTACTCATAGCTTGATTTTCTCTACAAATTTTGTTGAAGAGATGACAATTTTGTAACACAAGGTTGGAAAAGGATGTTCCCAGCTGAGACACCTGATCCAAACTGGCTGCCTGGGCCCCCTGTTCTCTTAATGGAAACAGGAGTGTTTAGGTCATGAACCACCTCATCCTATTTTTAGCTAAATTGGGATGGGATGAGTCAGGTCCTCAGAACATCTGTTTCCTTCCTCTGGTAATACAAGGTGTTGAGACAAATAGCACACATGCAAGCACATATACTGTAGAGACTACACAGGGTCAGATGTTTTCCCTGCTCAGCATCCCAATGAGCTTCCCTAGGCACTGGTAACAAAAACCTACCAAGCTGCCAGCTTTGTTCAGAATATTGAACTTTTGTAGAAATCTGTCTTCCTTCTTAACTCATTTTTCAAGTCTTCCAAGTCTCATCCCACCTGGTTGTCCAAGTTTCTGCTCCCATATAGCCCACATTTCTGCTAAAAAATATCACCCCCATACCAAACCCCTGAATATATTTTATAAGCCTTCATCCTGGCTTACATATCCCCAAGAATTCATTCCTGCCATGTTGTCCATAGCAACACTTGTTGATTTGACAGGGGAAAAAATCTTTTTCATTGTTGTTTCTCTTTCCTGACAGCTGCCAAGCAGCAGACAACTTGTGGTCCTGTGGTATGAGATTCCTAGGGAACAAAACAGTATTTAAGAGATCCCTGCAAGACTTTCAAGAACTTTATAGCACACAGAAAACGTAAGTTAACAACCAGCCCAAGGCCTACTGTAATGCTGATGAATTCAGACCAGTTTATAGAAGGTTATACAGACACCTGGCTTCAGCAGGTTTGCTCTGATGCTTTTCAGGAGATGCTTCTTCTTCAGAAGGCATTGAGTCAAATGGCACATTTGGGGAACTCCCAAAGACAGTGCATTTCTTCCAGCTCTGGAGCTTACTTATGTTTCACCTCCTGAAATAGCTCTGCCCAAATTGAAAAAATGGAGCACAGAAAACTCAGTCAAATTTAACAGAAAGGGAAGGATTGGTGAGAGGACTGTGGGATTTTTCCAGGTTGGAGAAGGGTGATGAATTCAAACTTTGAATCCTGATGAAGGAGATCACATCCATGCACAGCCATGCACTTGTACCCATCAGCTGTTCTGTATATTCATACATACACCTCAGTCTTCACTCCTCTTCAATGCTTATTTGTCTCTGTCTGTTGAAGAGAAATATTCCTCTGAATGCCAATATCTATGTGAGCTCAGATGGAAGGAAAAGGGGATGAAAGACTCACACTTTGCAAGTTCACAGATAACAGGAGGCCTAGGGGCTGCTTTGAACCTGTATCTCTGTCTCCACAACTGTTTGCCTTACCTGAAAAATCCCCTACAGTAAGAAAAACACACTGAGATCAGCTGAGGGCATTTCAACGATGCTGAGTTGCTCTGCAATGCTCTGTTTAGAGTTTTGAGGACAGCTTTGCAGGATGGTCTTCCCCTTTAAAATACAACAGCCTGACCATTTCTGATGAAAGTTTCCTCCTTGGAGAGCTAAGGGATGAAAAGCAATCCAAACTGCAGTCCCTTGTGGTGCCTCAGTGGGAGAGACTGGCAGCTGATGCTGGCTCACGTTTTCCTTTTGCTGACAAATCATTTGAGTGTTTCCAGTAGGAACAATAGTGTAAAAGGACACCATGCTTAAAAAAAGCTAAACCCCAGAGTTTAAACATAAATAAGTCACAAGCAAAGAAGCTTATTTCGAATTCAAATTCTTAGAGAGGTAAATGAAAGGGACAAAATCTGCCTTTATGCAATAGCTTCACGTCTCTCTCTGGTATAAAACCCCAGTGACCTCAATGGAATTGCACCAGGGATAGATTTGGTCCCATGTATTTGCCTTAAACAGTTTCTCTGCCCCAAAGAAATAGGCTGTCCTTGGGGAAGTGGAAACAGCTCTGATGTGCACAATGAGGGAGGGTTGGTACCTTGCTGTGTGAATGAACCAAGTAACATGATGTATTAAAGGTGCAGGAGAGAACTCTGGAAGAGGCAGGTTTGCAGAGGGATGCTCCATTTCATAGGAGCACTTTGCATTCAGCACCAGTCGAGAGCTGCTCACATTTCCTGCTTCACTGTTCCTCCTGCACCCACAGATGGAACAAGGACCTAAAATTGAACGGTCTGCAAAACTGAGTTTGGGGTTCAAATGTTTCCAACTTCTGCTCCAGCTCTGCTCCTGGTGAGAGCCTGAGACCCCCCAGGGACCACAGAGCTGGCGAGAGCATCAAGTAAGGCCAGACTTCCAGTGTTTTTCCAGAACAATCCGACTGCTTGCTCGCTTTCTCTGTGTTGTCGCCCACCTTTCACATGCTCATCTTTTTCTGCTGGTAAGTTATTTCACTTAACAAATTTCTCCTTAATTGGCTTGGTTTTTCCCTTTTGGGTGTCTAAGACACAGAAGGCAATTTTGGCTTTCAGTTTCAGTAGCTGACGTTTAAGGATTTACTGAGAGCTTTAGTTGTAGTTGACCGAGGCATTTTAGGGCAAAAGTGTCATGTGTATTTTGCAGCACACAGAAGCTACAGCTGGGATTTGTGTGTACAGGATCCATGCAGAGGAGAAAGCAACTGTTTCTGCAACAGGCTTGTAAAAGAAGCTGAGAAAGGTCAATTAATACTAACAAATGCTGAGAAAAAGGAAACAACTGATGTAAATTAGACAAAGATCATACAGGCATCCAGTGGCAGGCACAGGATGCAAGCCCCATTCCAGCATCCTCAGCATAAGGTCATCCCTTTTCCAGCAGATAAAGCACTGCTGATCTTGTAGCTCTGTCCAGAGCTGCAAGTCTAGTGACAAACCACAGAACTGCAAACAACTGTACTGCCAAAAGAAATCTTCTGGTGAGTCTAGGTCTGAAATTCATCAGATGGTGTCAGATAACAGAGGGAAAAAGCTGTTTCTTGCTGGGCAAAAAAAAAAAGGTATTTTAGACTGAGGGCTTTTGGGAAATAGAAACCTACTGTACAGCAGAAGGAGGATTTGGGTATTGAGTTTAGGCTCTGAGTAAGCAAAATTGCCTTCCAGGAGAATTAAAGCTGGGGTGTCTCCTTCCACTTCACCTTCTAAGACTCCTCTGACTCCATTACACTGCTTGGAAACAGGGTAAGTCATCATTTAGCTCATAATGAAAACCAGGTGAGAAAGGGAAAAGCATTAGAAATCTACACTTATTTCCCTACTATATTAAGGAGTGAAAGAGTTTTGTAATGTGATGCATCTAAATCTGTTTGAAGAGTGGAATCAACAAGAAAATAAGAGATAAGAGGAGAGATGCCACCCAGGCAAAACAAAAAAATGGTTTGCACAGTAATTACCTGGTGAAAACACAGCAAGTTGAATTAAATTGTTGCTGCCTCTCTGAAGAATACCTTTGTCTCCATAAAAACATTGAACTACTTTAGTGGTATTGATTTCAGCAGAAGTGTACAAGCCCACCAATGTGGAGACACTTATGTTGCTGTTAAGAGGCTTCATTTCAAAAGCAGGAATCTGAAAAGCTTTCCTGTATAGATATATTTGGTCTGGAGATTATCTTGGTATCAATATTTAGGTTAAGCTTCTCTTATCCAAAAAAAGAGAGTGAGAGAGAAAGAGAGTAAAAGCAGCCAACTGAAAGTAGTTAAAGCACTATCCAAAAAAAAAGTTAAACTACTACATAATTAGGACTAGATACAGACTTTAAATTTAAAAAAAAATCTTGCCTTGTCAATTCTAAAAGCATGATGTTTTCAAACTATGTTAATCCAAGAGGGAATTTATTTTCCATGTAGGTGTCCCAGTGGGAGTCTCACAGCTGCTGACCAAAATCCCTGCTGATGTAGCAGCCACACCAAGTGCTGGGTGCCTACATTTACCCCTGGAAATGGGACCCTTCTGTTTAGAAGTGTCTTTAAAGATTGATTTCAAGAAGGAAGGAATTCCTTGCTTTCCAGATGAACAGGTTTGCCACCCCCCAATTTAATTCTGTCTTTTCCTGTGGCTTTGTCCTGTACCTCTCCCTCATGCAAGGGGTTTGTCCCATCAGCTGATGAAGACTTTTGGCAAAAGCCAAATCTGTCTCTAAGAGAACAACAGCTGGGCAAGGATCCAGCACCTTTACAGAAGGAGGGTAGTGCTTAACAAGTAAGAGCATATCATTGAGGACTTGGGAAAAATAAAATAAATACATCCCTGAACCAAAACCTTGTTTTCATCCCAAGAACTACTAAACTGTTTCATAAGACTCTCTAGGATTATACAAGAATGATTCAGAATACATCCCAGGGACTCGTCCTTACAAATAAATAAGCCAGATGAACATGCTGTGCCACACTCCAATTCATAAAGAGAACCAGAGGGCAGACTGTAAACAGAAGGAAATTGCAAGAAGGCCAATAAAATGCAATTGTGATCTCATGCCATCAGCTGGACTAGGCAGGAGGGATAAATAAAGTCACAGACTTCTCCCATATTTATGGATCCTTACTGTTGTGGGGCACTTCTCAGAACAAAAACGGCTCTGGAAGGGAGGCGGCCGTGCTCCTTTCTAATGGCAATGTTTAAGAAAGGAGAACCATATGGTTTTCAGTTGGCTCAATTGTGGCAGCCAGGAAACTAATCCACAGATTTATTGGAGCTGGCATACGTAACAGAGTGGCAATGTTCCTTTCATTTGCTGCCAAGAAACCCTCTGTGGTGCAGAGCTTTACCTTGAGCAGCAATTGCTTACTGGGCATATGGGCCTTATTTCTGCAAATGGGAGTGGAAGAGAGTCAATTTGCAAATCAAATTGGAATTCTCTTCCCCCTGCTGCTCCAATTTACTATGCAGACTTTATTCATAGTTAAAGGAGCCTGGGTTTCTGCCTTTTTTTTTTTTTTTTTTTTTTTTTTTTTTTTTTTTTTTTTTTTTCTTGCATTTGTTTTGTTGGTTTATGATGTTTGGATGGGAGGCCTTTTATGCGGTTGTCACTGACCATTTAGACGTTTTTGCCTTACGTGTTTTACGTTATTGCCCTCTTTCTTTTAGCTTCTAGGCTATTTTCTTTAGGTCTTTCGTGTCTTCTTGTTTTTTCTTTCCTGGGTTCTTTGTTTTTGTTGAATGGGTGGTTTGGTAATGTGTAATGTCTGTGTCATTATTTTTTAGATTGTTTTTTTTTTTTTGTTTTATTGTTGTTTTATTTTAGTTTTATTCGTGGTGTCTTTTGGGCATATTCCTAGTATGTTTTTTGGATTTTCCTTGGGGTTTTTTTGGAGTTGGTGTGGGCTTCTTTGGTTCTGGGTATCGAGAGGTTGGCTTCTGGTGATTGATAGGTTGGCTGCGGGTGCTTGCTAGTTGAACTGGCAGTCTTTTCAGGTTTTGGTGTCAGTCTTGTTCGGGTTTGGAATCGGCCCTGTTGCCTTTGGTGTCTGGCGCGGGTGCGTGTGATTTTTGGGGGGAGGCAGATGGTATTTCAGTGTTAGATGTTTGCTAGATTTTTTTTAAGTTTTTGCTAGATTTTTTACGAGCTTTTTCTACTTTCTTTGGGAGGTTTTTCTTGTTTCTCTTGTTGTCTTTTTTTTCTGTCGTTGTTGTGTTTTTTTTTTTTCTCTAGCGTGCTTTTTTCTTTACTCCGGCAGCTGTCGATTGTTACGCTGCGCCCTGGCTCTTGTTACGCTCCGCTTTTGCTCATTGTGCTGGGTCCTTGTGCTCTGTGTGCTGGGTAGGAGTGCCCTTTGATGGGGGCTTGTATGCTCCTTCTTTGGCAATTTTATCTTTGAGCTCTGTTTCCCTTGTGTTTTGTCTCGGTTTCTCAGTGGATGTGTTTAGGGCCATGAGTGATTCCTGTAACAGCTCTGTCCGCTGATTATGATAGGTCGTTGAGGTCTTGATGGTATTCGTTGGATGTCTGCTTCTCATTTTTGGGGTTAATCTTTGTCATTTTTCTGTTTAACATTTGCCATTTTTCTCTGCACAATTATATTTTTGTCGCAGTTCAATTGTCTTTTTGAGTTTGTTTTATTTTTTTTTGTGGTTTTTGTTTCATTTGAGTATGGGTTTCAAGTCGTTAACGTATGCGTTCCAAGCTGTCGGGACTGCCAGTGGTCCCTCCAGGGTGTTGTGCCGTTCTTTCAATGCTTCTGTTATGTTATTTGTCTGCATCTCTTCTGTTCTGGGTGTGCCTCAGTTGTCTTCTGTTCGTTCCTTTGATTTCTTGTTTTCGGTCCTTTCCTTTCTTTTTATTGGTTGATCTGCATTCATAGATTTCATGATTTGATCTTATTGATATATAATGTTGTTTATATTTATCTTTTATGTTATCTTTATGTGGGGTTTTTGTTTTGATAAGGTGGGTGTTTAGTGTTGTGTGGCTGGGTGTTTTGGTCTTTGTGTGGGGGTGCTTTGTTCTTTGTCTTCTATAGTTTTATCGTTTTGCTTGTATAGTGATACCGTGTTTTTTGTTGTGTTCTTTGTTGAGTTTCATTTTTTTGTTTGTGCCTCGGCAGTTTTGGGTTGCCATGTGTGTGGCAGTGAGTTCGCATGTGTGTGGCTGAGTTTTCGTACGTGGGGAGTTTCATTTTTGTGTTTGATTGGTCTTATTTCTGTGTTTGTTTGTTTTTTGTTCTGCCTGTTTATGTTTTTTTTTCTGCCTTGTGTGGATGTACTGCAGTGCATATTTGCTTGTATGGCAATGATTCCTTATTTTCCTGCCCTTACTTCTTTCTTTTGTAGCGTTGGCATTTTGCTTTGGTCCCTTTGGCATTAGCATTTCCTCACTTTTAAATATGTTTGTCTATATATTTGCATCTTTTAGTTTATGTGTTTTCACGGTTGAATTCCATTGTCCTGCTGGTGGAATTCCTTTCTCTTTGTCCTGATATTTGTTTTTCTTTGACGAGATATTTTTTTTTATTTGAGTATCTATTTTTTTGATAGGCCGTGTGTGTCTGATTTTTTCTGCATTTTTTGCTGTGTTTGTTTGCACTTTCTACTTTGTACATTAAAATATCCGATATGTTTCAAAATAATTTTGGTTATTTTTCAGAATAATTGTGGTTGTTCTTTGTTATATGTGTAGCAGATCATTGTTATGTCTGTCCTGCGTCACTGCTGGGCCGCAGCTGCGTTAATACTGTGTCCTCGTCTGCTTGTTGGCGTGTCCTCCTCTTCTGGTAGGTGGACAATACCAGTGTGCTCTATTCACTATTGAGGGGGGCTCTAGTTGCTGGTGTGTGCCGTTTGAAATTGTTTCTTGTGTGCTTTGGACTTGCTTGTAGGCTTCTGTTTCCCGAGTGTCAGCTCTTGAATTCTTCCGTTTTGGCTCATTCACTTTTCTCCTTTGGACTTCTCAATTTGTTTCTTTGGAATTTAAGATCTGTTTCTATTTAAAGTAAGATCTTGCTTTGCTTATGGGCCTGGTTTGGGTCTGATTTGGTCTTGTTGTGGTTGTGTTTCTGTCTGCTTTTCTTTGGGTTGGTGTTTAGACTGCTCTGTCCTAGTCTTTCGCTGCCCCTGTCTTGGTTGTTGGCTGCGTTCCCTTGGTTTTATGTGGCAGTTTTTTTGTTTTTTTTTGTCTTTTTTTTTGGTTTTTTTCTTATTTTTTTTCGTTGACTCCAGGACCAGGAGTTGGGCTTGATAATCCTTGTGGGCCCTTTCCAACCCAGGACATCCCAGGATTCTGTGAGTCTAACAGGATCCTTGCTGCTCACACCACTCCTGCAGGTGATTCCACTCTGTCTACTGAGAAGTCCATCAGCCACGGAGAATTTGAGCCACTGGGAATGCCCTGCCCCAGCACCTGAAAATGAAGATCTGGGGCAGTTTTCCATAGGTTTCCATCAGGACTGGACATTAGTGAGACGAAGAGGAGGGTGAAGGCTCGTGTGCTCAGCTCCAGCACTGCTTCCTGCATTGGTAATCACTGATCTGCAAAACCCCAGGGACTTCATATTTAAGCAGACATGGCATAATTCCAGCATACACAGCTATAAATTCCTTCTGCTAAATATTATCTTAAAACAAGCTAAGCAAGAAATATTTAGTGTCAGAGACAAAAATACGCTATTTTAATTTCAATCTTTAGTACTCTTGAAAGATGTCAGGTACTGCTCTTTGAAATGTTACAGTAAACAGTTTGGTTTGCAGCAAAAAAGAAAAAAAAATTGATATTTCACATAACCAGGTCTTTTTTTACAAAGGAGTTCATGTTTCAATCTTTTAAAATTAAAGATGCTTGCAAAAAAGCAAATCAAAACAAAACAAGAAAAAAACACCAAAACACAAGAAAACCAAACAAAACCTTAAGCTTCCAAAAGCTTTCTCTCCACTGCTTACTGCATTTTTAAATTGAAACAGCTTAGTTCTGTCCACAGGATCTGCATTTCACTCTCTCAGCATAAGAAAACATTTCCTCACAGTTCCCTCCAAAGATGTCTTCCACTCTGGTTGTAATCCATAATCAAAATGAATGACAGATCACACAGCAGGAATTTTGTTTGCAAATCTCTGAAATCAGTGAATGTATCTTAACACCTCTCATCTGTATCACTTTGTCCCCAGACCTATTTGCTTGTTACAAACAGGCCTGAACACTCTGATTTAATAGATTGCTGAGCTCTCCTGTTCACTTCCCTGTTCATTAATCTTCATAAAATAATCTGGCAATGAAAATTGCTGGAGTTCTCCCCGTACTACCTGCTGCACGTTGGGCTCCAGTGAATAAAAGGAGAGTATCTAATACGTGGAGAGAAAGGTTTAACTCTGTATTCTTTAATGCATTGGAATGTCTCCAGCCTCTGTCCCTATGGGATGTAAAGCTCTGTACAGACTGATTTGCTATGCAGGGCACACTCAGCAGGACCAGCTGAAGGCACGTTGTGGAGGAGTTAAAACAATAAGGTAAGTTACAGGTAGCACAGCGCTGTGTGGTATAAATCAACCCCTGCCACAGGGTGAAATTCTGTTTTTTCTAGGAAATAGTTTTATTAAACACACTTCCAAAGGGATTCTCAAAAACTATTAATTTTAGGCCAATGAAAAGAGTATTTCATGCAGGCTTTTGCTGCAGCAAAGGCATGTGCAGGCTTCAAAGCTTGATTTGAACAAGCTTTCCAGCTTGTTCCATGATGAGTTTGACATGCATGGAGAGTTTCACCCACAGCTTCCACAGGAAGCTCAGAAGGAATCAGATCACCTGATTTTGGGTCCCACATCTCAGAGAGGCAGAACTGACTGTGCAAGCCCCAGAAAGATGCTCTTGAAAGAGAACTACGGTATCAGCATAGCACTCAGCAGGCTGCCAAAGTTGGCCATGTCCTTTGTCACCTTAGCTCATCACAGGACAGGATGTCTAAGGTGGGACAACCCCAAAAATCACATCAAGTGCCTGTGAGTGATGTCCAAATGCTTTCTGAGCTCTGCCAGGATCAGTGCTGTGACCACTTCCCTGGGGAGCCTGTTCCAGTGCCCAGCCACCCTCTGGGTGAAGAACTTTTCCTAAAATCCAGCCTAAACCTCCTGTGACACAACTTCCTGCTGCTCCAGATCACCATGCAGAAGAGATCAGTGCCTGCCCCCCCACTTCAAATTCATCAGCCTGAGATACTCAGATTAGGCCAGTAAAATGTGGCAACACTAGAGATGTAGGGAATGTCCTAACAATGTATTATTGCTAAAACTGGCGTGTCTTTTGTACTGGTTTGCAGAGAGCAGTCTTCATAGGCTAAGTCAGATACAGATTTTTTTGCACAGGAAATATTGCTCTGGGACATAAATTCTATTGACTCTCCATATCGACAGGAGGTAACAAGAGACTTGAAAAAGCACTGACTAGCAACTCTTAGCTCAAGAGAAATTACATATCGAACTATATCGGACACGTCCTGGATGGTAGGGAGACAAAGACAACTAACATGCCATCCATCAGACCACTCACACATGGAAATGGCTGTTATTTATCTTCCCTTTTAACTAGAAATACAACTTCAAATTCATTTTGCCCTATAAAAGCACATGAAATGGCTGTCCCTCGCTCCAGAGCTCTGTGTCTGTCTGTAAAGGGATGCCAGAGAGGCTGGTTCAGGTGGAGACAGCTAAGACTGGGCAGAACAGAAAGGCTGAGACTTCTCCACACACTGCAAAACACAACAGCCCTGCTGCAGCATGAGTGGCACGAGTGAGAAGAGCAAAAGAGAAGAGAGGGAAGAGAACAAATGCAATCAAAACTGCCCTTTCCTTGAACATGGAACAAAACCATGGTTTGGTTCTTACAGCTTTTCTATGAACTGCTTTGATATGAAATTGCTGATCAATAATAACATCACAGAAAACAGGATCTTTCCTACTGGTGCTCATTGTGGAAGGTGATATAAAGTCATTCAGTCTGCTTTTGTCAACATAACTCTTACATCTGCACCCAGGCTGAAATCCAGACTTCCCATGGTTTTAACTTTTCATGATAAACAAAGCTGGGATTCTCCTGCTTGTTCAGGGCAGATCTTAGGCCCATTGATACAGGAATGGTTTGCATTTCAAAGCCTTTTACAATTTTTTTTTTTCTGTTGCTTTTAAAATAGATCACAAAAAACAAATAATTATCATATTCCTGACTATTATTCCCTCCCAACACTTCCTCCCTTTAAAGCCCACATTTATTCTGCACCTTCTTCAGGGTACACCTCGTGTGTTTGAACAAATTTAATTAGCAAATGTCAATAAGTATAGATGTGCTCACTGCAATAATGCATAATCATTGTGATTTCCTTGGAGCATTTTTGTGCTTGGTATGAGAAGAATAAAAAGTTTTATTATCTTAAATGTGAAGACTTTGGGAATAAATCCATTACAAATGGATAAATAACAGGATACATGAAAATTTTCTTTCTAGTAAGACAGTTCCATGAAATTTGTCTACTTCATTCTTGATATTCTTTTATTGTCAAGATCTTGTGTAATTTTACAGTTTGAATACGAGAACAGTTAGCTTCCATGGCTGTGCTGAGACCAGACCAACAACAAGCATTTTTGGAGGGACCTGCATGTGGGAGAAGTAGTTACTGTGTTTTTCCCTCCACCCTGTGAAGCAACAGAAATTCATTGTGTAGAACAGAACAACAGAGGTGACAGAAGAAAAGGACTTACAAAAGAAGAAAGCAAAAGCAGAGACACACAAAACTGAGCAGAAGAGTGATGCAACAAGACATTTTGCAGCTAAAGCTTTTAGCAAAAGCATTTTGCAGTAGCTTGGACCGTACTTGGGGTTCAGACTAAGAAATGCACACACCAAAATCTCCTGTGCCACCAAAGAGGATCCAGCACAAACTGCCCAGTGAAGGAAGAAGGGGAAGTCAATGAAACATGAGAAAGGCTTCGCTCTCTAGATCCAGATTCTTCTGTGCCTCTGTCTGCTGAGTAGAAAAGAGGAGTGGTTTTGGAGTCCCCTGGAAGCAGTGGCAAGAACAGCGCATCAATCTTTTCATGAACACTTGTAGCAAATTCTGGAACAATTTTTTTGCCACCCAGATTAGCAGAGCCTACTCAACCAGATCTCAATGCCATGAACAGATGCTGACAGAGGGTGTCTACCCCCTGAAAACAGAATGTTCCCACATGTCAAATAATGCAATACATTGGGGTATTTAAAATTTCTTTTCATCCATTCAGCACCCACCAGAGCCTTGGAGTAGATGGAGAAGGTTAATAGGCTGCCAGACAGGTTTGTCTCTGGGCACAGACTAAAGTAAGCAGAGCCCCAGATGGGTAAATTGGGAATTTGTGATGCTCTAGTAACAAAAACCAGCAAGTGCCTTGTCCCCAGAGCAGGGCCTGGGCATTCCATATTCTGAGTCTGGGGAAGGAAAAAAGCAAAGGTTGAGGATATGAATGAAAGCTGCATTTCAACAAAAGCTCTTTGATATCAAATATCGCAGACCAGGGGAAATTTTTTTTTTTTTTTAAAGAGAGAAAAGGATATAGCAGGGAGGGCAGAAGAGAGCAGGGGAAGAGGTGAAGTGAATTTTATGACTGAAAAACATCTTGAAGGAACTTCCCTGACCTGCCATTTACTAGGCAGCATGAGGCAGGGCAATAGAAACTGCTCCTGCTGCTTTAACCTACACCCACTGCCCAGGGAATGCACCTCATATCAAAGATTGTTGGCAAATGCCAAATTCCCCTGTAAGAGAGGCCACTGGGTTTCAGGAGAATATCAGCAGCATGGAGCCAGTTCAGACCCTCTCAGAGGGGCCCTAATCCTCCTCCCATGGGATCTGATGCACTGTCTCTTGGACTATGGCCTGCATATTTCATCCTTGCTGCTTTGGAACAAACCTTAGAGACATTTTGTCCATTGCACAGATCAGAGATTACTTTCTCCAGTAAAAAAGAGATGCATTTGGCACTAAAACCACAGCACCTCACCCTTCAAACAACAGCCTGAAACTGCACCCCATCTATGCCTTCATCCCTGTTCTGGATTTATTGCAGATGGTCAAAAGTGCTGCAGGTTGTCCTGTGATTTGTGGAATTTTTCAAATGAAAAACTAAAAAATACCCAAAATTACTTCACTTAATAGTAGGGACAGGAGATCAGAATATGGTCACTTTACACTCATAAAGAAATAAAATCAGGACTATCCCAAAGAATGTTCCTACTAATACTGTTAATCTCTCCCATAGGTCATAGCCAAGTCTGGACTATTTATATTTAGTTTTGATATTTATTACTAGTATCCCAGGCAAGCTTGTTCACTTTCAGGATTGGAAAACAGGTAAGTAGAGGAGAAACATGTATTAAATGAAAGCACAGCATTTGAGAGGGTGGCAGAAAACTTTGCTGTTTGCAAAAAAAAAAGTTGTATTTTAATATATTTTTTAAATAAAAATTAATCATTATTATAGTTGAATATTGATAACTTTGGTATTTCCTGACTCCTGAAAACAATGAGTTGGTTTTTTTTCTCTTCTACTAAAATCCAGGATTTTTTGCTGTAGTTGACAGAGGGCTCTCTTTCTGAGTGAGAAATCAGTTTAGTTCTACAAGTAACAAGGTCAAAAGTATTGTCAGGTGCATATCAAGAGAGTTGCATAAGATGCAAAGTACTTATGCTGCAGTATGGTAGTTGAGGACATGAATTAAATTCTTGAAGGGGAAAAAATTACACTTTGAAATTGCAGCAATGATATACTCAAGCTGTCTATAAATTAAGACACCTTCTTGCAACTCACAAATAGAACAAATCTTTTAACAAGTGTTAAAAATTAATAAGGAGAGGAGAGAAGGAGATCAAAGCTAAGGTAGATTCTTCAGAAAACTGTCAAGGCATCTACAGAAGAAATCTTTCAGCTTTAGTTCATAGGAACGACCAGTAAAGCATTTCCCCTTTGGTGGAATGAAATGGCTTTAAATCAAATAGAAGCGAATCTGAAATGTGTATAAGGAAAGTAGTCTTTTAGTTCTCCTTCTGGGGAAAACTTGCTTGACCTGAAATCAAAAGTTGTAAACTGATGATTCACTTCCTCACCCAAACTCAGGATCATAGAATGGTTTGGTTTGGAAGAGATGTTAAAGATCATCTATTTCCAAGCCCTCTGCTAAGGGGCACCTTCCACACTAGACCAGGTTGTTTGAAGTCCCATCCCACTTGGCCTCAACCTTTCAGGGATGGGGCATCTGCAACTGCTCTGGGAAACCTCTTCCAGTGTTTTGCCAAAGTTAATGAATTCTTCCTAATACCCAATCTAAACCTGTCTTCTTTCAGCTTAAAGCCATTCTGCCTTGTCCTATCACTGCAATCCTTTGTAAACAGCCCAGCTCTCCTGCAGACCCTCTTTAGATGCTGGGAGGTGCTTTAAGTTCTCCCCAGAGCCTTCTTTTCTCTAGGCTGAACAGCCCCAACTATGAACTGAGTCTTTCCTCATAAAACATTTTTTAAACCAAGATGCACCCACTTCCATGCAGAACATACACTTAGAGCTGCAGAATTATCTCACCAGGATCACACCATTTTGGAAGCTGTTCTACCTGCAGGTCCCACCTTACAGGCTCCTGAAAGCAGATTTTCACTGTGTTTATTGCAAATGAATCTTCGTGCCCCAGACTGGCCGTGTGTTTGCTGTTAGTCATCTTGATTTATCTGGCTCATGACACTGTTGGGTGATGGGTGCCATGAGCCATTCACTAACACCCCATCCCTGCTGCTGGAAAAACTTCCCTTCATGCCACTTTTAAAGAGTGTGGCACAGCTCAGAAATTCTTGGAGACAAGGACTGACCGTGGCCACAAAGTCCTTTGAACAGTCTTCAGAAGTACAATGAGTAGGAGGGAGGAATCCTTCATACCTTCAAAGCCAATCTCCAAGAACCCTCAGAAATACAAGGATGTGCAAAAAAACCTTGACATTGCAACTCCATGTCATGTAACACCAGAGAAACAGCTTGGTGACAACTGTGGAGACTTCAGAGATTGTATCTTGCTCAGAAAGGGATTAACACAGAGCCCAAACACACTCACAGTCCCACAAAAGTCCAGATGTTTGGTGTCAGTCTGAGCTTCAATAAAAGTGTCTAAGGTGCCAGTCTAAGGTAGCCAGCTGGGCTCACAGTGTCACTGGAGAGAATCATATGTCCTCATTGGGAAGTCTGTCCCATTTTTAGACAAATGTCTAAAATAGTGAATCAGTCTCCCTCTCTCACTCTACCCCTCCCACAGGCAGTCCTCCACCAAACTGAAGTTTTAACTACAGAGAGCCTGACACTGGAAGAGAGACATCTCACCCCACACAAATTGCTTGCCCAAGGTCACATAAGCAGCTCATTGCAAAGACCCAAAATTCAAATTTAGCTCAGGCATTTCTTCATCACTGTTCCCTGGCAACAAGATAGGACACAGAGCTTGCATTTCCCCCTGCAGCCTGTGCATGCACAGCTAGCAGAGACCCACGCAGCCTGTGACAAGCCTTGCAGTACACAGACAAGCCAGAGAAAGATAAGGGCAGGTCACAGAACATATCTATAATTGCTTCAAGGGAAAAAGAAAAGTAAAAAAAGAAAAAAAGTTGGTTCATCTAAATCTTTCACAGCTGTCAGTACAGCAGCTAGATTTTATTTTAGGTCCATCCTGCCAACAAGTATCATTTTGATTTCTGTGAGCAGAATGAAGATAATTAAGCTTCCAAAAAGCCAGTATTTGGTAAAAATAGCCATGGCTTTACTTAGCAGCGTACAGTATTTTAAAAGAAATTCTTCAGCTTCCATCTTCCAGCTAAAGGGCACTATTTCATTTTTTGTACCTGAATTATAGGCTTTCCTCTATTTTGAGATCACTAAAGGAAAGCAAAGGACAGGGAGGTAAGGGTTGTCCAGCATCTTTCAAGACGTGCTGAGGAAGTAAGAGTTACTGTCTCTCTCCATGCAAGTACCAGAATATACTACACTGCCCATGTCTCTTGGACAGTTTGACACACTCTAGTTCCCCTGAACCACTTCTGATTTACACCAGCACTAAAAAGGGAGGGAGAGACGGAAGTCAGACATCGTAAATCTTTTCCCTGAATGACATTTTGAAGGGCTCGTACATCACTTTGAAACTAAGGTTTAGAATCACAATACAGATGACCTGAAGAATGGCTTATATGCCCCAAAGCCTCTTCTCCTTCCCTCAGATATCATTTGCTATAGCAGAAGACATTAACTCTTCCTGCAAAGCTGGTATCAATGGGCTCACAAAGGCGTTTCGAAGCCAAAGTGCCATTGACTGTGTTTGCAAGGCTAACACCTCCAGGGTATTTACTTAATACAGACGACTAATGTCAAAGGGACAATATTTCCATGAGTTATACAGTGATTTAACAGCCTGCTTTTCTTTGAGCTACAAGGGAAAAAAAGTTGCTAAATCATTTGTGAAAGCATCAGCCTTTTTTTTTTTCATTATTTATACCGCATAAAAGAAGCGAGCTGGCAGTCCATGATCTGGCCCTGCAAAGACACAGGTATGAGCATGAAGAGTGATGTTCATTGCCACCCACCCAGCAGCTCTGCCAGGGTCCCTGAGCAAGGGACAAGACAAAGCTTTGTTTTACTCAGTGCAGGATATCCCCATTTCCCATTGTGTTGGAGGCAGAGTAATAAAACAGGTGTAATTCCATTCTAGCAAATGCTTTTTCATACAATATCAGGTTTTCTGCCCATTTACCACACACACCTTCCCTGCTCATACTGAGCAGAAAGTGAGGGCAACACCTCAGCAAAGTGGATTCTCTGAAAAATCTCCATTTCCCAGCTTGAGACCCTTTTGTGAGTCTCACTGGGTTGCTGTAAAGATGTTGAGCATCCCACTCAGAATCACACCCAGCAGCACTGTTAAACCTCAGGTTTCAATATGCTTTGTGGCAGAATTCAAAGTCTTCTTTAGGCTGAGCCTTTGGCATCCAGACAGGTCGTATGGATACTATTATGGAAAAACAGAAATATGCAGAACTTCTTTCAACAGAACACAATATAAAGCAGTGCAGTAATAATGTCCCACTTTAATGAGTTAAAGGTGGAGAAAGAGCTTCCAGTCTGGTAATCTTATCACTGACAGGATCTGTGTCACCTAAGATTACAGTCCACAGCACAGGGCTGAGCATCTAAGCAAATTGTCTGAGCTTCCCATCATGGCCTTTGAAGTCCAGTCAACAGAGTTTCAGGTGCAACTCATCTAGTCAAACCTTGGCTGCACTGATGAGAGTCTGTATTTGAATAGTTCCATTTCCATTATAAAGGGATCCTAGGCTCACTTAGATTTATATTCTATCAGCACTGCAGTACTTCAGACAATTCCCAACCAAGTGTTCCAAACAGCTAAAGATTGGTTTATTACTTTGTAAAGAAAATAATTAGACTTATCCAGCTTGAGTGCTCCAGTATATTATCAAGGTAAGGAAAATGTTAAGTCCTCAACCAGAGCAGACCTCAACTGCATAAGCATAAATGGCTTAAAGACCAGGAAAATCCACCAGCTCACAAACACCAGGAAAATTCACCAGCTCACAAACACTCCACCATGACCACCAGACAGCACAGCAGTACATTCCCACACAAGCACTGAAACTTGTGGGGTTGAAATGAGGCTGGAAGTATCCATTATCCCTGACTCAGACAGGAGGCTGACACACTATACCTGACCAGATGTCATATGCAAACTCAGGGGTTTTATCAAGTGATGGTGATAAAACCACTCATCTGCTGGTGACAACTTTATTGGTCCTTTAAATTGCATTAGCCATTTCCCTACTGAGATATAAAAGCTAATAGTTTCAGCTCCAACTCAACACAAGATGATACGGTAATTCAGAGACTGAAAGCATAACTAATTATAGACTGAATTTTGCAGCAGCTACATTGGCTTGAGACAATATTTCAAGGCAGGTGTGGGCAGTTACAAAATACTTCCAGGAACCTGAACAAAGACTTTTGCAGAGGATTATAAAACTAAGTCTTTGAAGAGCAGAAGTAGCATGTCCTGTCCTCAAACCATATTACTACCTTGTCACTTACTTAGCAGTGGATTAAAGTGCTTTGTCCTGGAATCCTATTAGTGGCTCACACCAACACAACACAAATTCTGTGTCTCAGAGGTGCAGTGGTGTGGCTCTGTCCTACTTGTAGCACTGGCAGAGGTGGCAGGAAAAAATGGTTTAAAAACTACAATGAAGTCAGAACAGCTCAGCACAATTTTTAAAGCATGTGGAATGGCACATGTTTTCCTGCCACATCTTTTCTAGTTAGTAATAGCCACTGTTTTCAAAGCTAATGAGCACACACACATCTGAAAGTGTTAATAATGACAGGAGAGAGAGCAGTGAGGGTAACTTGTTCATGTTCACCAAGGTTGGGTTGAGTCTTTGGATACAAGCTCTGTCCATTCTCCCCAGATATAGGTTAGCATTCAGCTGCCCTGCTCTAGTGGGGAACTAAGCCTTAGAAACACCACTTCATCCACTGCCTTTTCTCTTAGGTGTAAATTGCATCCTTTCTCCTCACATTCCATGATTTCCCACTCCACTCACTCCTACATAAAGTAGAATGAGAAAACACTGGAAAAGCTGTTTTTACTCCCTAAATCTAACCTGTGGCAGACCCCCATGTGTGGTTGTGCAGAACCAGGATACAATCTTGTCCTGAGGTATTACAAGGATTTAGAGATGTGCATCAATACTGATCTGTCAGAATGGTTCTGGTGTCTTGCCCTGGCTCCAAGGAGGCAGACTTAAGCCTCAGCCCAGACTGCAAGGCAAGGCTGGCACAGAAATGCACCCACAGAACCACCAGTGCCTAGACAAATGTGAATTAGAGCCAGCTAACTCCCACCTTTTAAGATGCCCTCAAAACTTATGGTTAAGAGCAAGTCTGAGGTTTCTAAACTCCCCTTTTACCAGATAATAACTCTCAGAACACAGCCCATGTGCCCACACACAGGGATGTAGACCCATTTGAGCTGCCATTCAGAACTTTACAGCTGCTTCTCCAGAGATGCAGAGGTGGCCTTCTGGTCCTGGGTGACAAGTGACAAAAGTGAATGGATACCTTGGATATCTTAAGGCATCTCAGGTGGATCTGGATGCCTGTGACCAGGTTGCTGACTCTCAACTCACTCCTCATTAATCACACCTTCAGTGGAGCTCAGCTCTGCCTGCAGAAGCTCCCTCCTGCTTGGAGCAACTCTCAGCTCCACTGTTTAAATCCCCACTGCTGGGGGTCACACAAGCTGTGCTGCACAGAGATATCCTAATGGAGTGTCTGGAACTGTCAGCTGCCTCTTAGAAGACATGGGTCCCACCCTCGGTGACTTAAAGGGGTTCCTGACAACTGATCTTTCCATTTGCTTTAAATTTTGTATTCTGCAGAAGCAGAATACTTTGAGGTTAGCCTAACATGCAGTTATTTTTTCCCCCCATTTGTTTACACTCTCTTTAAGTAACATTAAATCTAACACAAACCAGAGGTGTGTCCAGGTGGTCTGAGATGTTTTTTCTTACAGAACTGTTCAAACCAAACCATACACTACAGATGCTGCAAGTACATCTGCAGTAGGCTGGTAGCTCACCTGACCATGAACATCAAAAGTCATGGGCACATCCACCTACAAACCAAACCAGGCCCTTCTTCCACGGATGCCTCAAGAGGAACAGAAGGCTGAAGTCCTTCAAATCTCAGCTTGTCAACTCCTCCAAAACATGGTAAACTTTTTCCTCTGCTGAAGAAAAAACAGCACCTTTCCTATGGCAAAATGGAGCATCTTGGTGGCTATAATATGCATCTTACTGAGGTTGCCTATGCATCCTAACTCCTTTGAGAGTTTCTATATAAAAACCCTGCTTAAAATCACTGAAGAAGTGTTATTCTGCATTCCTTGTTTGCACTGCTGGTATTATTTCTCTGATTTATATTTGCCAAGATAGATTAAAAAAAAAAAAGCCCCCAAGAATCATGTCAATCCTGATGGTGTTTTCTATCTGCAGACACCCTGATTACTATTTAATTTTAGCCAGAAAATAGTTTATAGAGTGCCTTTCTCAGTATCATTGTGTAAGAGTCAAAGCAGACAATCTTTTGTAACTTGGCTGTCTGCCATGACAACTTTCCCAATCCAGTTTCCATTTATTAATATTTATTGTTGCAGTTTTTTAGCCTTTTCACAGCAAAATATGTGTTACAAAGAGATTGAAAGTGTCATAAGAGACAAAGGCAACATTATGAAGTGCAAAACATCTCTAAATTTCTAAGCAAAATTCTGTATTGTACATAGCACAAAACTGATGTAGTTGCATTTCTCAAGTAATAGCATCAGTACTTAAAGTCCCAAGTGTCATCTTTTTATTTCAGTTGTAGAATATTGTTTGTAAAGGTTCTAAAGCAGACTATCTGGGGATAAACCTTTCCCCTGTTTCTCTGATAATATAAACTTCAAGTAGGCTGGACCTAGCTGAATCATCAAGATCTGCTGATCAGTCCTGTTGAGCTTTTCCCCTACTTTTTAAAATTCACATTCTTTATCTCAATGAAATTTCTTATTTTTCTGATTATTCACTGAGCCATCATCTTCGTATGCATGTACCCCACAGCAGAGTATCCAGGTTCCTTGTAAACCAGAGACGTGATGAAGTCTGAGGACACATTTTGGATAGGTGACATCTTTATGACCAGTAAACACTGGAGTTACCAGTCAGACACTTGATTGCCTAAATTACTGATAAATCCAAACTGCACTGCTGTTCTGATGCTGAGCCTCCTACTCCAGGAAGAAATGCTAGAACTGAGACAGTGCTGCAAGTGCAGCTTGTGCTTCTGTAGGATGATAACGCTACAGAAACCTGTCAGGAAGAGATCAGGAACTGAACTTAGACATTGCCAAGGCTGGATCCATCTCTTCTGGCTTTAACCCAGATCCCTACATTCCCTTTATGGTGAATGAAAGGGAAGTGGATACTGCAAAGCCACAATCTGTCCAGTTTCAGTTACTTTCTCCAAAACAGTTCAGTGCCCTAAACATGGCAATTTTCCTTTTATGGCTTTCACTGGAAAGCAGATGACCAGACCAGATTAATTCAACCCTGTGAACAACTTCTCTACACAGAGTCAAATGATGTCTCACTGTCTGAAAAAGCAATTGAAGGGAAAAAAAAAAATTGTTTTTTCCCCCTTTGTAACAAGTTCTGAGGACCTTTTTCTATGTCAGGGGCTTGGCCTCTTGTCTTTCACACTCATAAGGTGTATGCTTGCAAGGATGAGTAGCAAAGGTAATTCACACCATAAGTTTATAAGTGGAATTGCTCCAGGAATGAGTTCTTTGGAGGTGGGCAATGGCCATGTGGATCTTGTAACATGAATAAATAATGAAAATCTGTGACAACTAAGCAGTAAAATTCAGGACAGGAGTTCATGACTAAATATGCATGTTTATTGTTTACTCAGAGTTATAATTCTGTTTAAAAATTAAAGTCTATCTCATTAGCTGGTAAATCACATTTCATTTCCACCTAATTTATGAGTCCTGAGGTGTTTGGACAGGACTTAACATGACCAAAAAAATGCAGTATGCAACATTCTTTCATTTGCTTTTGGTGTGGTACATGAAATAGTCCCTTTATTTTAGAAAGCTTTTTCTTCATGAATCAACATCATTAGCAATCAAAGAAACAGCTATGAGCATTAAATGCAAATGTTTGAACTTCTATAATTTGCATATCATTAATAAGCAGGCTGGCAGAATATGGTCATAAAGTTGACTTTGAAAGTTCCCACTGCTGTTATAGGCTGAGTCATGGTAGCAACAGTGAGAGCCCCAATTCCAACTAATTAATGGTTTTAGGGAGCCAGGAGTCCCATCTTCCATGGTGAGCAGCAGCCTCGGGCTCACTCATCGTGGAATGAACTCTACTCACACAAGTCTTCCTTGAAAAGGCAGAGTTTGCATCCAGTCCAGCAAGATCTCCCTTTTTTTGGCTTTGTGTTCAGCTTTGAGCTTGGGTCAGTTACCTTTATTTCTCCTCTCATTATTGAATTAGTGGTCTGCCAAAACACCTGGCACAGTGGAGATGGCAAAGTGGTCCTGCAAAAAAGGACCTTTTACAAAATCATGAATATTCTGAGAAGAAGGAGACTGCCCAAGGGAATACAGAAAATACATGCCAGTACCTGAAAACAGGTCCTCAAAATTCAAGTCTGGTATCCAGAAGCTTAAAAAACAAGGAGTAAGATTGGGGAGCTCTCATTGAATTATTGGTATATTGCCTTGGGGAAACCAAAGTAAAATACCTCAAAGAATTGACAGAGGCAAAAAAATCAAGCATGAGATCAAATGAAGCTGGTTACCTTGGCTAGTCAGGTTTCCTGTGTGTAAATCATGATCTGGATGGTTACTTTCATCATCTCAGTGAGTTGCAATAATCAGCAGCCCGATACAAACCAAACTGACAGCTGGGAAAAATAACTCTGATCCCTTTGATTAAAAATAATCATTAATGCAGCAGTGAAAGGCTTCAGCAGGTGGGAAAGGCTGATGACCCAGAGAGCACAGAGGCCAAGGGAGAGAAATGCCGAGAAGAGGGCAGCACTCCCGGCAGGTGCAGCAGGGACACGGCTGTGGCTCACAGGCAAGCACAAGAACTCTGCCAAATATTGCAATCTATAGCTCACTGACCCCAAATGATTACTGCACTCCTCTCATGCGTTCAGTAATTTTCTGTCCTGATTCAGCAGGATTCAAGTGGGCAGCCTGAAAGGAACTAAACTCTTTAGCCCTGCTGGAAAAAAACGAACAAAAAGGTGTAATCACATCCCCCTGCTTCCCCTCTGTATTTTTTAATCTAGTGTTGGAGAATTTGTTTTAAAACCTCCTTCAGATCTAGCCACAAGTGTATCCATATCACTGGTGCATTGTGAAATGGCCTCATCATTAAGAGAAGAGCTTTGAGACAATATCCAAACAAACTTGCAGACTTGTGTCCCAGCTCAGAAAGGTGCTGAGGGACAGGCTGAGCCCTTGGGATACTCTGGTGCTCCCACAATTTGAAGAAGCCCTAAAATTTCTGCTGTAGTCAAGCAGTAATTATGACATTAGAACAAAGACTTCAAAGACAATAAACCTACAAAATAACCAGGAGTCACAGGAATCTGCACAGGCAAAATTTTGCTGTTTTAAAGCCATTGCCTCTTGTTCTATGACTCCATGTCCTTGTAAGAAGTTCTTCTCCAGGTCTCTTGTAGGGTCCAAAATTGATAACTGATTTGATTTATTTCAATCAATAAATTGTTCTTAACCAATGGGTTTTCTCACTTTGACCCTTCCAATTCTTCTCCCAAGTCCCACTGGGAAGAATTGAGTGAGTGGCTGTGTGGGGTTGAGTTGTTGGCTGGGGTTAAATCATGGCAGTCCTCTAGGCTTGCTGCTCTTCCCATCTGTTCCAGCATGATCCCACAGGCACCATTCAGCTGGCAGGCTACAACCACCACCATCCTCAATTCACCCCCTCAGCTTAGCCCAAGGCCAGAAAGCAACAGTGAACAGATTTTTAATTGTTCAAATATTCACTGCATGAAGCAAAGTTTTATATAAATATTTCATACAGGCAATTTTCAACCATGTTGCTACTCTTCACTGAATCTGCTCTATCCAGAAAGTGTCACCCTATGCTGGTCACTAGAAATTATTAAAATAATACTGGTCTCTTCCTGACACAACATTGATGGTTTATTTGCAGTTTAATATTATCTCCTGTTTTTACTGCAGGTAGCAGCATTCTCTGTTGTTGAGACCGCAAACCAGAGGAGTTTTAACTCTCTTCAGCTACACAAACACATGCACATGTTCCTCCAGTAGTCAGCAACAAAAGCAAAACAGGATCAACTTCTATAAGCATCAAACACAGCCTGCATACCCAGGGTACATAAAAATGTTTGGCACAGTTCAAAAATTTATAGCAACCCTTCTAGTGCAAGATGCATCACAGCAAAATCTTGATTTGACTAAGTGTTTGATATTCTTATGCAGCCATTACTGCTAACAGGATTCATAAGTCACATTCCTTTAACATATGCAACTTTAAAGAGGACCATTCACTTTGTATTTAAATCTTCCCATAAATTTCCCCAGAGGAAAACCTGCAATGGAGCAGTTACCCTTACCAGCCAAGGGAGACAAATGTCCATTATACAGAGATCTAAAAGATTTGGACTCAATGATGAAAAGAAAATAATATTTATTTTTTTTTCATGATGTTTGCAAAGTTTCTGTTAGAATAAAGTTCCTGCCTCTAACAAGAGCCCAGGTAGCACAGGTCTGCAAACACAGCAGTGGAAGGGTAATATAGAGGTGCATAATTGTGAGTGAGGGAATGAGGTTTAGATTATCCCAGCTGATTATTGGGATGTGGAAGGGAGATAGCAGTGAATTCCTAGCAGGAGGAGTGAATCCACCTACCAGTGTCAGTGATGCCTCATCCTGCGCTGAAAACTTAGATATACCTTCAAAATATGACATTTCTGGGTTTTTTCGATATTGCACAGATACTGCAGTGGGGAATGATAAGACCACCTTAACTGTTGGATTTGAAGCAGCTGAGGTTACTGCTCTTCAGCTGACACCCAGGAGTTAAATTTCATCTGCTGCGAAGCAAAGGAAAATCAATTCACACAGACTGTCAAAGAGGAGCACTGAGAGCAGAAGGGGAGCATCCACACGGCCAGAGACTGCATCTCAGCTGGGATGAAGGTAACACCTAACTGGCCTGATCCCTTGGATGGCACAGATCATCCCACAGAATCCCATTCCAATTCCCTGCAAGCTTAATTTTCAGCTACAGTTATCTTGACTGCTGTCCTATGAAGGATTTTCTCCCCCATAACTAGAAGAGATTATTTTTAAGAAAGACAGGGACCAGCTAGGACAAGTAAGCCATCGATTTCTACTTCTCACCAAAGCCCTTCAAACTCCTAAGGGAAAACTCTGATGGGAAACCTTCCCAAAAACTGGGGAATAGAGTATTAATGCACAGAAGCGAAAATAAAATTTGTTTCAGCTGTGGCCTGTGTCTTGAGACACGTTGCATTAGGTTTTAGATGAGAATATTGACAAAACCCAACTTAACCCAAAGATTAGATGTAAAGATCTAATAGTACCTCTCTTGTACTCACCGATTTAGAATTCAGTACAGCTTGTACCTGATACTTACCAGCAGGACACCTTCAGATAATTTGATTCTGGCAATAAGACAACCCTTTTTCTAATCACTGCAGACTCCCCCACCAGATGCTGTGCTCTGGGAGCCCTCGCTGTGGTTGTACACGATGTGGTGCCTTTGTACACACTGCAGCTCGTATCTGCCACACACAGCTCCACACGACAAAAATTAAGACACTTTATGTGAATGAAGCTTTGAATGCTTCTCTGAGGGGGAGCTGCCTTATTATTTAGACTGACAGGACCAGAATTGAATTGAACTGTAGGAGAAGAGGTTTGGAGGACAGAAAACTTGCTTCCAGAACAAGGAGGTCCTTCCAGTCCACTGCCTGGGGGAACAAGGCATTAGTCCCTGAGGGTGCCTCACATATTTTTGGAGGTCAGTGGGAATCACAAGCTGCAGTTGGTTAGCACACAGAATAAAATCAGCAGGGCTGCAGAGGGCCAAAAGAACTTTAAAGGTTTCTGATGAATGTGTGTTGTCACTTGCATATGATGTCTTCAGAGGAATGAGGTGTCACCAGAGCTGCAGATGGGCAGCTGCTCTTTGGAGAGCTGGTAGGGTGACACTAACCTGCCAAACATCCCACACACCCTGCTTTGTCCCCAAAGACAGAAATCATCATCACTGGCTCTCCTAAGCCTGGGGGGATGTGAAGACATGGATGTCCATATCGAGGTCTCCCAGAGCATATCCCCCTCTCTGCACACCACAAGGAAAGGAAGGATTCACAAGGCAAACCTTTCTGCTTCCCCTAAGTCTCCTGGTTTGGGAAGCACCCAGATGGGTGACAGCAGTCCTGTGTTCCACACCCCTGCTCCAAGGATGACTTCCCCACTTTTCCTACCACCTGTCCTATACAAACACAAACGTGCAGCAGGAGCTGCAACCAGCACCCCCCTGAATTCCCCCTCCCAAAAAGGTACTGCAGCTCTCTCCACCACTTCTGTAGTCTCTTAGTCCTTGGTGCTACTGAAAAGAAAGCAATTCTGAATATTCAAGTAATTTTTAGGAATGGCAAACCTGGTAAGTAGCTTGTGAAGGTTTATTTTGACCTCCTGATTTGAATAAAAGCTTAAATTTTTCTTTGGAGTTTCATTTTGAAGCATGTGAATTAAACGGTGATAGAGTACTCATTTTGTTGACACTTTGTGTTAACAGAAACTGAACACTTCATCCAGCCAGTGACTAATATGCAGAACCAATTTCTCTATGGCTGATTTATTTATATGTAGTACAGTGCAATCAAGAGAATGAGCCACACTTCATCCAAGAGGGTAGCAGCAAGACAGTGGTACTGCTGAGTTAGCACGGGGAGGTGCTCAAACTGCTGTTCACAAGATCTGGGATCCCAGTTTCATGCTGCCTCTGTATCTCTGCAAGTTTCAGCTCTGTTTAATCACAGTCCAGTCCACTCTGAAGACCTTTCTCTACCATGTCTCCTATTTTCTTGTGTGCTTAACCCAAGCACTGCCCAACATCTGCTGTGAGCCTCCAACCTCCCCTTCAGGAGTGACCTTCTCAGTAGGTATAAACTAAACCTAAAGATGAATCTTTATGCAATAAGCATAATTAAAAGCTTGTTATACAAATGAGAGAAAAATAAATAAATAATTTTTTTTAATAAGATAAAGTCCTTAAGAACACAAGAGCAACAGTCTGAAATGTCTTCCCTTCACATCTTGTCATCTCTCCAAGATGAAGAGCACAGCTGGACCTCAACAAGAAGAAACATGGGTAAAATTACCCATACATTGTGCTGTAGCTGGATTTCTGTTTGTGTTTATCCCAGAGCACCCATCAAGGCTGTGGCTAAATGACTCGTGGAGAAAAGCAGTTCTTCTCCCTCCTGCAAATGTTCAACAGCATTAACATAGTCAGATTCTCCTACATTGTCTCTCTGGCTCTCTTTAACTTGGTGGGTTCCTGCAGACAGCAACAGAGATGTGAAAGAAAACTTGGAACAGAACCAGACATCTCTGCAATGCATTGCACCTCATTTGCTTGTATTTGACTCCACCTCCCCTCCCCAAACCATCCTCTGCATCCCCTGTGCTTTCCTTCTGCTGTACCCTCAGCCCCTTGGTCCTTTGCTCAGGAGTGACATGCTGTAACCACCACACTGCTACCCTTAGAGACACTGAAATATGAGAGCAAATTGTTCAGCCTTGGGAAAACACAAGAGATCCTTCTGGATTACACTGAGTACAGCCAGCACCTCACAAAAATGGAACAAGTTGCACCAAAATGTGCCTTGGTTTCTCTAGGTGCCCAGAGAGCTGACTTCCTGGGAGCCACGCATGGGCTTAAGAAAAGATCACTCAAAATGTCACTAGCAGCAGATTTAGGTTCTGTATCACCAATTTTTCCTTCCTTTGAAGCTGAATGTAAAGCCCTGGACAATCATTGCCACTTCATACTGAGCTTAACTAATGTGCTTAAAAGCCACTATTGTCAAAAAGAAGGGCAGCAATATAAAACAGAGCCACTAACCTCCTGCCACTGAGGTGACTGCTCACATTTTGCTTTTATTTCCGTGTGAGCAGATTCAGGTCTAGAGTATTCTTACAAAAACCTTAGAAATCAGCCAGAGGGTAAAATTAACACCTGCTGATTGATCATGATTTTAGTGATTGAATGGGAAGGGAAGGGAAGG